>NC_072738.1:57758858-57810952 GCF_026930045.1 Uloborus diversus
CTTGAAATCGTGATTACAGAACTTAATTACTTCGAGACAATGGAATAAAGGCAACGGAGCTAAGACATTAATGAAGGCTTCTTCTTTGCCTGTATGGTTGTTTATTTTACGTAGCATTGAAATTTTATTTATTATTTTACGCATTGAAAGCGTAAAAGGAAATTTCAAGCTAAGGTAAAATAAACAACCTAACAGACACAGAAGCAATCTTAGGAAGTTCATCCTGTGGTTAATAAGCAAGATTCAATACTTTGACGTTGAGGAAAAAATATGCACAAATATGCGGCAGTGTATAATCGCACCTCATTAATTTTACATTTTTTTGAACAGATAATTGGCGGAAAATGCGTAGGGAATTGGAGTACTTAATAAAAAAAAAAAAATTTTCTTCATAAAATCAATTTTCCCCTGATTTTTTGTTATTTTTTCAAAATTCTCTGATATTTCCCTGATTTTTCCCTGATTAATAAAGTTCCCTTACTTTTCGCTGATTTCCCTGATCTGTCGCCACCCTGATATGGTCGTAACGTTTGGAGACTAAGACTTGATTATTATTTTGATCAACCATTTTCAATGAAATGGTCTTTCGTTGGCGACTGGCGATCGCAAATCTAGAGCTTTGCCCATGGACCGGAATTTAGCTCAAAACTTAGTTTATCAAGTTTTTTTTTTTTACAAAATAATGTTAAATTAAAGTTAGTTAAAATTTAATTTGTTTTTTTTTTTTTAATCAGGCTCTTTCAAAGAATTCTCCATTGTAGTTAACGCACTTGTCCAACCTCATTTCTCACTATTTTAACCACCGGTGGAACTCTTCAAATTTGATGCAGTCCATTGCCAACTGCGAAGCTGTTTGAAATTTAGTTGGTTTTGAAACGAGGATACTCGTTCTTTTTTAGGCAGATTTTTTTTCTTGTTTCTTTCGTTTCGGGAAATAGCGGTTCATCAGATGGTAAACCAACGATCGACGACATTTCATATAATAGAAAAGAGAGTTGGAGTTTGTGGCAATGGATTTTGATTGAGGTGAAACGCTATTGAGCTGTCAAGAGTAAATTATAGTTCCCCACATTTAGTAGTTAAATCTAGGTCCCGTATGATTTTTTTATAATCCAGAAAATGAAAATAAAGTCAGGAAAAGAATTGTTTTGATGGCGGGCACAATACGATATCCTAATTGAAAAGTTCCAGAAATGCTTTAGATCGAAGGTCAAAAAGCTGGGCAAGAGTGCTGACTCTGGGAGATAGTATTTTGAAGAAAAGAATTTTGTAAAAAAAAACTTGATAAATAAATTTTTCAGAGCAAAATTCTCCCCCCCCCCCTTGTACATTGAAAAAAAAAAACACTTCACCCGGTTTTAAGTGCTATATATTCAATTCGGACCCTTGTTAGCCACAGTAACATGAAATTCAATCAAGTAAAATTTAAAAAAAAAAAACATTTTTAACTATTTTTCACGACCCAATAAAAAGTATGGTTGTTATGAAAGGTTGCCATTATGTAAGAATTGACATTATTATTTTTTTTTTATATTTTAAATCTAATGCAGACATTGAGCAAAAAGACTAAAAAAGTGAAGACTTCCATATCTGTATTTCATTTCACACACAGAAATTTTCTTAACATATTCCGAGACAAGATAAGATTGACATCAAAAGAAGACTACTCTCGGATTGCTACTATCGTATGCCGAGACTGGTCTCTCTAGCATAAAAAAACCAACACAATGCAAGAAGAAAAGCATTGCACCCTTATCCCACATCTTCTGAATTAGAAATTCCGGAAGAAAACAAAACAGCGGACAAGGGGAAAGGCAAAAAAAACGGAAAAAATGACCTGCGCCATACGCTAGCCGACTGCTACGCACGAACCAACATTGAAAAGAAAAGCTTTTATCTTAGCAGCAGCTCATTAATCACCACAGACTGGACAGGCAAGAGAGGATACTGCTTCTCTAATCTCCTGCGATTGCCTCCCCTTTCAACCTAAGATCGTGGAAGGGGTGCGATCGGCCATAAGAGGATTATTTCCCAGGAATTGCTGAGGTGCTGATGCCATGGATTTCGGTGTGGAGAAATCTAGTGGGTTTAATCTTCAGCGAAATTTGACAAAATGTGGTAGGAGGAAATTACTTCTGCAAACTTAAACGAAAAAAAAAATCAAA
The DNA here is from genome assembly GCF_026930045.1 of Uloborus diversus. NCBI lineage: Eukaryota > Metazoa > Arthropoda > Arachnida > Araneae > Uloboridae > Uloborus > Uloborus diversus. The sequence continues at coordinate 57,761,024 of NC_072738.1, forward strand.
CAGTCGGGACAGAATTAGTAAACAAAAGTGGAACAGCGAGAAGGCAATGTTTTGATAAATCAAATTTTAGCGCGGTCACCCAATTTTTGGGCGTTAACCTTTTTGTTATAGCAGTATCAGCATGACCCGGAATACGTTAGAACCTTGTTTTCTGGCATCAAAAAAGGTGAAAACATTAACAATTATAGTAAAACCTATAAAGGCGACCACTTTGTATTTTGACCACCAGTCTAAGTTGACCGCTTTTGTCAGGTACAGAATTAGTCAAATATTATGCATATAAACCTCCATAAACCTCTCTAAGTTGGGAACTAATGTACCGCACCGCAAGAGGTCAATTTACAGTTTTCACTGTACCAATAAACTTAGTTACAGAATCATTCCTCCGTGATACCTGCATAACACAAAATAAAATAACAATGTCTAATTTATGATGCGGTAGAGTTTCCTAATAAAATAGTAGTTTTTGAAAATCTATGGTAAAATTTATGCAGATACACTGTAAAAACGATTTAGAAACGATCCTGGAAAATAAAGGGCAGCTGATGTGCCCAATTTCTTCCAGTAACATATCTTACAAAAACCTGGAACACTTTCCGCTGAAATTCAGTAACCTTCCTGAAATTATCTCGGAAGCCTCCTGAAATATTCAGAAACATTCCCGTTTACAGCCAGTCGTGTTTTTGGAACTTTAGAGTAAACATAAGTAGGCATAATATAATAGCTTTGTACCTTTCAGCGTTTCCATGAAATCGCCAAAAGCAGTATTGAAAACATCGCCAAAGCTATGACAGAATTGTAAGTGAGCATAAAGAATATTACTCGCCTACAATTCTAGCAAAGCTACATAGTTCACAAACTCATTTGAGCTCTTTGGACGCCTTATCAGTCTGGACAGGCCGCAACTGAACTAAAGACAATAAACCTTATAAATACGAATACGCTCAGTTAATCTTAAACTGGGAGCTAAAAATATTTTTCACAACAGTGAGAAGTCTGCATTCGTGCGACTTGTAGTAATTCAGGAAACATTTTGACATAATACTTGATTTTTCCAGGAAGTGGATAAAAACCATTGAAATCCCGAAACGTTACATGCAAATATGCAGTAACGTTTCGGAATTTTTTTACAGTGTAGATAAAAAATTCCCCATAACACTATTTAAAAAATCAAACTGTGTTATGAGCGCTAAAATAACTGTCAGATGGACACGACGGATGAGCAGTCACAAAAGGAGAATGCCAACAGAGCTTTTACGGTAAAAGAGTCTAAACTAATAATATAAAGCTGAAGAATTTGTTTGTTTGAAAGCGCTAATCTCAGGAACTATTGGTTCGAATTGAAAAATGCTTTTTGTGTTGAATAGTGCACCTTTTGAAGAAAGGCTATAGGCTATATAACATCAACGTATGACTAATAGGAGTGGAGCAGTAATAAATTGAAATTAAATCAATAATAATCATGATGCATTTTTTGTTGCATCAATGGCTCAAATTTTTGTTGCCCGAATAGTTCAGACGGGAAAGTGCCTGGGCCAAAAACCCTAAGGTGTCGGGTTCGACACCAGCTGCGGACGGGAATATTTTCAGCATTTATTATCCGGCTCAATTAGAAATTAATTTATAAATCAAGGAATTTCAATCATTTTTTATTGAAAAAAATGTTTTATTCGATTTTTTTATTTAATGGAGAACATCGTTGTTGATAAGGTTGTGTAATGTTTTACAATTTATATATCATATATATATATCATAGCGTGATGTACTTAAAATTGTTTTGTAAAAAATTGTTGTCTTATTAACGTGGGTAAAACCGCGAGACAGCAAAATATAAATAAAGGAAATTATAAATTGTTTCTCAATATTATTACTGACCCAGGCAACGCTAGGTATGCTTGCTAGTCTAGCAGAAATTCCTAATACTGGTTGAATTTATAACACTCATTTGGTATCTAAACGTAAAAAAGAGAAAAAAAAATTCTTAGTAGATACTATTTCTTTGCCAATCGCATGCCTTGTATGGTTGCAATAGCTGATGCAGAAGAAAAGCTTTTACCTTTATAGATTCTTATTGATATTCGTAGACTAGACATTGAGAAGCCTGTCTGCTTCCTTGATCTTTCGGATATGTCTTCAAACATAACGTTATAGAAATATGTGCAGTGTTATTGTGCAAAACTTTTAGTTTTTTTTATGTTTAGGAATTGTCTGTGACTGATACTTTCATCAAACTTAAGTTTTATGTTGCTTAACACGAAGCTACACATTATAAATCGAAACTTCGGGAGATGAGAAAAATTTAATCGATCATAAATAAAATAGAAATTTTATACATTCAAGAACTATGAACAGTTGTTCACATGCGTAAATATTAATCTACTTAACAAAAATAATAAAATAAAATAAATTGAAATGAAACTTTTTTTTAACTTCAATAAAAAAGTCTGTTGCATTTCCAATGAACGGTTTTCACCCACCTTGCTAAAAATTCCTTTTCAATTTGAACAATACACTGAACAAAATGCATTACATTGCTTTAAAATGTAACACCAATACACAGTTTCAAAAAAGAAAAAAAACTCCTTTTGACTATGTAAACTTATTGAAAGATGTAAATAGCAAACTTCTTTAAAAAAAAAATGAAAAATGAAAAAAAAAAAAGCGAGAGAGAGAGAATCTGTAGTCAGCAGACAGAAACAAAACTAAAATTTTCCCTGATGAACATTTAAACACTCTTTATAACTGATTCATAAAAAATAACACATTCTTTTTTGGTTTCCAAATAATATTCCACGAAATATAATCATTCAATACGAAAATAATAATGAGTAACTAAACATGTTTTATTTATTACCATTCATACAAAAGAAAGTTAATTAGGAAACCGAAAGAAAATATATGGCCAAGGCACACTGCAGAGCATGAAGACAAAAGAGAAATAAGCCATCAAAGGATTCTAATGCAATTTTAATTACAGAATTAATAACCGAAATAGTGAGACTTATAAAAGAAATTAATCCCACTAAAAATTATTTATCTTAAAAAAACTAATAAATAATGAGACGGAAGTAGTCATTTTATACTTGACTGAAGAGAATAATTAGCGCCATTTTTTCTCGGGCATTCTTACAATTTAAGTAACTTCTTTATTTATCAAATGACTTGAGCTCCAGTAATTAAGGGATTCAAAAGATTTTTTTTTTTATTTTCTTTTTTTGATTTGAGAAGATATATTTTAAAAATTGAAGGCGTGATAGGTTTACATGCACATTTCTGAAATGAAATTATAAAGTACATAATGCAAAGAACAAATATTAATATGTAAATGGAACTATAAAACAGAAACGAGTTATGACTAGAGATGTAAAATTTCTGGAAATTTTGAAGTGGTGGAAAAAAAACCGGTTTTGTACCGGTTTTTTTTCGGGAAAATTTGGAAAAAATGGAAATTTTGATTTCTTTATGAATAAACTTAGGGTTTTGTGATAGCTCTGTGTTTCTTGGAACATATAAAGGGTTACGCATTAAGAAATATATGCTATCCACACATCTTCTTTTTCTGCTTGACAGAAATACACATAAAGGTAAGATTAGTTAGGAAAAAAAACCCTTTTTGTTTTATAACTGAGAGCTTTCATGTTCAAACACCAGAAATAAGTCCAGTCGTCATTCAATCATTAATATTGGATAATGTGTGTCTAATCATAAAAATTACAGTTTATATTTTAGATTGCCTTTGAAACTTGAAATATTAATTGAAATTTTCGACTTTTAAACATGATTTTTTTTTTTTTTTTGAAAGAAAAATAATACAATGTTACTCAATGTTTAAATTTCTAATCACTTTTTGCTGAAAATTTCAATTAAAACCCTGAAAAGTTGAAAAAATCCTTTTTTTTTTCAATTTTTTCCGAAGTGAAAATTTACTCTTTCGGAAAAAACGGTTTTTTTCCGTTCTTTTCGGAAATTTTCCGGTTTTTTTCCGCCTGTTTTCATCTCTAGTTATGACTAATATGTATAGAAATAAAAGTAATAATGCCAGAGAAATTATGTAAATTCTAAATTTCCGTTGCTTATTGCAATGAAAATTAACTGCATATCATTGTAAATTTCATTTTGCATGGGATCTCACGGAAGAGTACGTTTTTTCATTTGTGAATTTTTCCACATTTGAAGAAGTTTAGGTTGCTAAGGCACAAAAATAAGTGAAGGAGAATGTAAGATTCCAAACCTTTTTTTTTTTTTCAGGAATAAAGAAATGAAGGCCAGCTGAGTGTGCGTTCACACACACACACAGACACACACACATATTTCTGATTTCCTCGTTAAAACCGAGATCTCGTTAAATCAGAGTTCATTATATATATATATATATATATATATATATATATATATATATATATATATATATATACAGTCGAACTCGTTTATAATGAACTCTGATTTAACGAGATCTCGGTTTTAACGAGGAAATCAGAGTTAAGTCACAGGAGCAAAACTCGCTTTTAACGAGCAAACTCTGGTTAAAGTGGGCAATATTTTTATGCTTCTATCGAATCCGAGCAAAATGCTGATTGTTAAATAATTAAAATAAGTGAGGACGGGTTTTTTTTTTAATTTGTAGTTAGAGAAACCTTGAAAAAATAAATATTTGTTGACGTCAAGGTTATTATTTCCGCGATACTTATTTCGGATTATATTGTAGCTCAAGTCCAAGATAATTAAAATTAAAAAAATAATGAAAGCGATGACAAAAAGTCGTGAGGAATTTGAATTTTTACTACCATCATTATACTACTCAATGTCGCTTGATACGCAGAAAAACTTAAAACTTTTTTCGAAGCTAAAAGTGAAGATGACGATGTTTTGGCTAATGAACATTCCTCAAAAGGCATCAAAAACTCAAGAAAGAGACAGTAAGAAATTTCAAAGGAATTTACCAAGTCATTTGGCACTGCAGAGAAATTTAAAACAAGCAAAACAAGTATGAGAGAAGTTTAATGATTTTTTTTACTAACCCGTTTTTACAAGCACTCGGTTATAACAAGCGAATATCGTAATCCTTTCTCTCTTATATATATATACACATATATATATATATATATACATATATATATATATATATATATATATATATATATATATATATATATATATATATATATATATATATATATATATATATATTTTTTTTTTATGTGTATATATATATATATGTATATGCATATATATATATATATATATATATATATATATATATATATATATATATATATATATATATATATATATATATATATACATACATACATTAATACATACATATACATATATATATATATAAACGTGCGTGTACATAGTGTAATTATCTGCCTTTTTAATACAAAGCACGTCGCAGAACATGCCAGAGTGCATGTATTTTCATTCCGAGTAGCAGGATACTGTGAAGAAAGTAAAGAAGGAGTAATCGAAGTAATGGAATTAATAGTGGTAAAAGGAAAAATGGAGTACGACACACGGCATAAAAGGGCGTGGAGTTTCTTTCGCAAATACTGACGGAATCATTTGCTCTTTCCCACGGAGAACAACAAAAGAAGGGTGTAGGTGTGGTTTCTGGATATTTGGCAGAAACGAGTCACGTGATGTCTACTTAAAAGTGCTGCAGAACGGTAGATGTTATAGGCTGCTAAAAGATCTTGAAATGGAATGTTGAATAGAAAAATGTAATGTTACTAAAGAAGATACAGTTGAAGTATAATCATATGTAGAATTTTTTTTAATGAGATCGAGTTCGGAAATTTCGAGCTCAATGGCATCGTAATTATTTGCCCCCCCCCCCCCTTCTTCCTCTTTAAAAAAAAATCAAAGTTTTAACAGGCCATTTAAATATAGAATAAAAGAGATGCCTTTCGTTACAAACCATACGTCAAAAACTAAGCCACCGTGAAAATCATTACGGAAAAGAAGCGTAAACTTCGCAAAAGGTTAAGTTGTTAACTTGCACAGCATTCTTTTTAACGGGAAAATATTCCTCTTCCCTCTCCAGGATATTTTGTCATAAAAAATAACAAAATATGCTCATAAATGAATAAATGAATAAACAAAATAATAACATTTTCGGACTCGGTCGCTTATTGATATCTTCTTTCGTGTATTGGCTCTCCCACTTTAGTCACACACATTCCTGCAACCACTCACTTAGTTCTCCATTCATGTAATTAATCATTCATTCAGCACTTCTCTAGTTTACTCATTCATTCATTCATTCGTTCATTTAATCATTTAATAACCCATCCACTCATTCATTTAGTTAATCGTTTACTCACCTAATAAACAATTCATTCCTTAAGCTTATTTTGTTATTCATTCTTTTTTTTAAACATTTATTCAGTAAATAAGTCATTTATTATTTCATTAATTAATTTAAGTATTCCTTTTTCACCTACCCATTCACTCATTTATTTCCTTATTTACTCCTTCCTTTGTACTTTTCTTTTTGCTTTTCACTCAGTCAGTCATTTAATTTATTATTTGTTCATTAATTTCTAGATTATTTATTCTCTTATCTAGTAGTTTTTAGGCATTCTTTTACTCCTTAATTTACTTTATTTCATGCATAGAAGAAAGCTTTCATACGTAACGAACAATACTTTTGCAATCCTTAATGCCCTGGGACCAGCATCGGGAGCGAAGTATCATAGGGCACACGATCGGTTAAACATGCGTGGTGGTTGTCAATCACCTCCGATTTAATTTATTTAAAGTATTTATAAGGTCTGGAAAAACTATTTAGGTGAAAGCCTTACGAAACCGTGTTTAAAAAAACCTCATAAACAAAATTTCCTTTTCAAAAAATTCTGAATCATGTTTTCCTTTCTGAGTACAAAAATACAACCCGATGCGAATTTTTTCTGGCATAAACCATGAAAAATTCACTTCGTCGTTTAATTTCCCTTCGCATAACTCACGCTTAAAAATAAGAAAGAAAGAAGGAAAGTAAAAACACAGGGGCATTACGCGAAAAGACCAGTCAAGTTAATCTGGTTACCAATATGTCTTGCTGTCAATATGCTATTGTCTTATTCTGTAATTACAAACGGAATCAGCGGGGATTTACGGAAGAAATGGAAAAAACGCCTCTGGCGATGGTTCCCAAACAATGATAACTCTGTTTCCTTTTCCCACGACATTTTCATTCAAAATTAAGAGGCGTGTCGACCCGTAAAAGCCACGCACGCCGACAAAGACAAATCACAAGTGACTAAGAGAAAAGAACTGCTGGAGGACCGCCATATCCTTTCCCTAATTGGTGGAGAAGAGCAGCAAACTACCGGCCAATTAAAGCTATAGATCTAAAAAGGCTAATAACGAAGGAATGGAGGGGGAAAAAAACGGCTCGCTTCATAAATCAGAGGGAGGCATTATGTAATTACGTTGTTCAATTAAGCCCTCATCAACGGTTTTTTTCCTTGGAGTCTTCAATTATATCATGATTTTCACCCCAGTTTTTTTCAATGCGCACTAGCTTCCAGGCAATGATAATTTCTTTATGGTGATAATGAATGAGAAACGAAACAGCTGCATAGATGTGTGCAGATTTTTTCACATATTTTTGAAACGGTTAATTCATAAAAATGAAAGTAGTCAGGGGTTCTAATGATGTGTTTCTGTTATTAGTCATAGCTCAGTTATCGCACCACCAGGGACTGTTTTTGAGGGGGAGGACAGATGTGCCGTGAAATGAATTAGTGGCATCATTTTGACATGTAGTATGAGACCCAAAAGGAAGAAAAAACATTTCAAATGTGTAAAAATATATTTTTGTTTGCTTGTTTTTGTTGAGGCAAACGGACTTTTTCGTTAACATTTTGTTGCATGGCATTACTCCAAGCCGTGCCCTCCTGGGGAGGGGGACTCATGGCAAAGACTGCACCATTAAAATGTTGGGGGGGGGGGGGTATGAATATTTATTACTTTGGGAGGACTTCGCAAAATTTACGGGGGGGGGGGCTTGCTCTTAGGGGGGCACCCTTGCTCCAAGCCTATGTAAGAGGCTAGGTGCATCGACAGAGTAAAAAAATAAGCAATCTCTTTGACTAACCATAAGAAACAACTTAGTTAACGCACATATATTTAAGTTACAGACACGTGTTTCCCCGTTCCACTGCAGAAAAGTGAGCTTTTGGATGAGAGATATTAGCCTTTATCGGGAGAAGATGAAAGAGATTTTAGCTTTTATCGGATGACTTGACACCCAAAAGCTCACTTTTTTGCATTGGAAAAGGAGTTACGCATTTTCTTGTGGTTTTTTAGTTCAAAAGAACGTGTTTATTTATTTCTTAAACTTTATTGCTCAAAAATCTTTGAAAACATTTCTAGTCTTTTACGATGGATTATATGCGATTTACAGTGGCTTTGATGGGCTTTAAATCCGTAAGTTTTATTTAATTCAATCAATTATAACGAACTTATGGTTGATGTAAGACGTTCAAATTTTAATATTCCGGTAATTTTCTGTTACATTAAATCATTTTCATGATTTAATTTTCTAAATATACTTGTTGGGAAAAGGACAATTGCAGTTTATTTCAACAAAGCCTGAAATAGCAGTTTTCATCAGAATCAATAATGTATTGTTAGATACGAACAAAACTACTTAGCTATTTTAAAATATGTCTCAGGTTGTTATTTGTGATGGCTAGTTCTTTCAGAAGATAAAGTTCTAAGCACAATACGAAACTCCTTTGCTATCATTTAAGTTTAACCATGCTATAAAAGTTATATTTAAACTTTAATCCATCATTATCTATTTATGGTACTACTGCAAAAAATGTATATATATATATATATATATATATCAGTTGAAAATTAAAAGGTCATTTGGTTCGCCTGAATAATAACAAATATATGGATGACGAATTTCTCGCCAATTTGCTATATTCATTTGCTCGCCAATGTTACGGTTCCATGTTATGATAATTTCGTAATTTATTCTTCCACGTTGTGATAATTTGCTTGGTAAATTTTTCTTAAAATTGGAATAAAAAAAGAACAAAATCGAATTTTCAAAAAATCGCTTCGAGGTGCACATTTCATGCTACAAACTAACTTTGCCAAATTTCATGAAAATAGGCCGAACGGTCTGGGCGCTGTGCGCGTCACAGACATCCAGAAAGAAATCCAGATATCCAAACAGACTTTCAGCTTTATTATTTGTAAAGAAAAGATAAAGATATTCTGAACTTTCGAGTCCTACTTTCTAGAAAGGCTTCGCTTCTGGCCAATATCAGGTCCCTTCACAATCTTATGTAATCCGTTAAAAAGCAATATCAACATAATTGTATGCATTGTCCATTTATTTAATTTTTTTTAAATCAACAAGAACTATTTTTTGCTTTTTTGTAACATGACACTAAAAATTAAATGCTAATATTTTTTGGCAGTATTCCTAAGAGTTTTATAGGTTTTCCGCAGATTTTATTCCACAAGGAAAAAGTTCTCAAACATCAACGAACATCCAATAACAAAAGCTCTAAATCCCCAAAAGAAATCTATTTTCGTCTCACATCTACTAATACATTTTCTTCTGTCTCATCCCGTCACGTGAGCTCGCAAAACCTTGCTATCTGTGACAACGTCACTCACAAACGGATCGGTCCAACATTCGACGCCTGAGCTTTCGCCTTATCTATTTTCTTAGACCTTTTTTATTTCAATTATCAGCAGTATAAAAAAAAGAACAGTCGAGCTTTCTATCTATTCAACGAGGTATTTGCAAAGAAATTTTTACTCATAACCACGAAAAAATGAAACTATATTTATGCTTTGAGTAGCAAATAAAATTTCGCGCACTAAAGCAAACTGCGTTTTATTTTCATGTTTTTTATTTTATTTCGTAGTAAATGAAAACATTTTTGGGCAATCGATTTCCTACGCGTAAAACAATGATTTTTTTTTTTTTGCTACAAAAGCAACATAAATTGTCCAAGAATTTCAAGGAACAAAAATTGCGTTCAAATTTTTGCGTATTAAATATGGTAATCTGTACGTTTGTTAAAAAACGAAAAATACAGTTTTTTTCAATAAAACTGTATGGTTGACATTGGATAATGTTAAAAATATTTTTTGTTCTTCTGTATTTAATAAGCTTTATCTAAGTTTTTTATAAGTTTAATCATAAGTATCACAGCACAAGCCATTGTTACATTAAAATATATATAGCTATAATTTCAAGAACTTCTTCAAAGGTCGTATTCAAACATTTTGTTGCTTAACATCTCTTTCAAAACTCGCGTGCACAGGCGGCGGGGGGAGGGGGGGAAGAGAAGGAACACCTGTTGGCCCGGGTCCGAGCGGGGCATAAGATTTTTAAAATAAGGGTGAAAAATGTGTTTGGACGTAGGGGTAAACCATATGGAGAGGGGGGGGGGGGGCATAAAAGTCATTTATGACGGGCCCCAAAATTTATGTGCACGCCTCTGCTCACGCCATAATACCACATTTTCTAAGAAATTAAAGAAAAAAAAACACGACATAGTGATGGTTGACGAGTTTTTTTGTGCTTTGAATAAACCGAAACAGAATTTTAAACTTCCAAAAATAACTAAACTGTCTGGATCAGTGTGAAGGAAAAATTAAATTAAAACAAAAATAAACAATAATGGAAAAGAATAAGATTATGGTTTAGAACAAGATAAGATTTTTTAAACACCCAAAGCTGTCTTCCTACAAAAACGGCAACCACTGACGGCCCAGATGAAATATTCGACAAATCAATCGGTTCAATAAAAGCAAGAACATTGTCCTAATGTTCCATTTCAAGTTCTACCCACTCAAGGAGAACGAACAGGCCCCCCGGAACATATTGGAAGATGGATGAAAATATTGCATCAATCGGCCCATGGGGGCTTGCACAATAGGAAAGGGACGCCTCAAGGATCCGTGGTAGATGAAATAATATTGGTTGGAACTGCAATATCGTCTGACAGTCACGTATGTAAGGGGGACAGGTCATCAGTAGCGGCATCGAGTCACTCGTAAAATTCGTACACTTACGGTGATGGGTCACGTAACGAAGGGATAGGTAACTTCATATATAACTCTTATGAAATTTTTACGTGACTGTTCGTTTGTATTTCATAATTCAAATGCTTCGTATAGGCTGAAAATAAATCGTGTAAAAAACCGAAGATGCTTCATAGGATGTTTTCTGGATGTTCTCTGGATTTTAAGACATTGAGCAGAGAATGCAGCATGTATGAGAAGCAGGTCTGCGGTTTCGGAGCGAAAATGGCCAACTCCGGGAATTTCAGAGCCTTCTACTCCGACAACCTTTATTCCAAAATCAGTCCAACTCTCACTCCACAAGCACTGACAGAGTGGCAGACTTTGAGGAAAAATGACAGACTCCGACTCTTGGAATTTTAAGTGTTCGATTCCTGACTCCGACTCTTTTACTTCAAAATAAGTCCGACTCCAACCTTATAGCCCTGATGGAAAGGTTGTATCAACGAGAAAGGTCTAGAACTACTTTGAATACATTACTACTGGGACAATTCATATTTGATTTGTAAAAAAAAAATATTGAAATGAATGTCATAGTTTTGAGATATCCGAATTTTTTATTATACTCACTTGACCGCTATTGACGACCCGGTTCCTTTTTCAATGTTCCCACGTAATGATTATCTCTAGTAATATATAAGGTAACACCTCATCCATATTTGTAATGCATTTCAATTGTCAAATATATTTATTTATTTCATTTTACACATACTGCCGAATGGCAACACCTCACTGCTGAAAAGTAAAAGACGCACGAGATCATGTTCGATAGATTTTTAATTTAATTGAGCGGCGACTTCTTGAGGTGTAACAGCGTTATGTGTGATGTTAATAAAGTTTGATTGATTTTTATAATATAATAGAGTCAAATTTATATACGAAATTAGGGAGTTGATTCCCCTCGACTTCCTCCATACTTCAGGTTGGTTTATACCTCATAGTTTTCTCATGCCTCGACGAAAACAAACCGATGAAGAACCACTAACGTGCTAAGATACTATCGCGATTCGGATTGCGGAAATATCTTTTGATTGCAATTTACCAGCAGCATTCACATGAAAATGGCCCGAAATTCCCATCGCCAGACGCAGATGTTTTTAAATTTTATAATGTTTGGTAGGTATTGAACTATTGGCAGTTAGGAGAAATAAAATGAAATTTTTTTTAACAGCAAATGCTGAATGCATATTTCTTTTAAGAAGAAAACAAGAAAAAAAAAAAAGAAAAAGAAAACAAACATCGATTGCATACAATAAACAGTTAACACTTGATGCCTTCTAAGAATCTTCTTTTTTTTTTTCTTTTTTGTTAAAAAAATCAGTTTGACTTTTTTCCTTCAATTTTTCCAAGAAAAAAAAAACGGATTTTTTCCCCCCGCCACCCTACATTTTCTGCAAATTTTACATCTCTAGTCCCAGCAATAGTCTATCTTTTCCGTAAAAGGAGTATAGGTGCTTCATAACAGTTCATATTCTTGACATCATATTTCAAACACGAATATATGAAACCTTTTTTCCCAAAATACCGAAGTCCAGCGAAGACGAAAATTGCAAACGAACGTCCAGAAGTTTCTTTGAGGAAAATGTCAGTAAAAAATAGAAGCCTCAAAAAATATGCCACCAGAGAGGAAAAGCGCATTCACCTTAAATAGAGCAACTGAAATTCAAAATTGATAGACAGGAAAGCTGTCTTCACTAAAACTTCCTCTTCCAATATTCTTTACATAAATAACGTGGCAACGGGCCAGCTAGTCGTTTTCAACTTATGTCGATATCGATCATAGAATTCTCAAGAAATAGAGCTAGAATTAAAAAAAAAAAAAAAAAAAAAAAAACAAATCTTTAAATGAGCAAGAAAAACCAATATCTTTACAAAGCAGTTTCATGCAAAAAATAAAAGTAAAATATGTTTACGCTTTTGTTCGGTTAGATTGTGAAATAATAAGAAAATTCTATCGATATTAAAATGATACTAGACGACCCGTGCGGAACTCCGCACTCTGCTTCGAATCGTTTCATGCGGCATTTCTCTCTTTAAAAATTTCAAAGAAGAACATTATGAAGAAGAATTGAAAAAAGTACACGGATTTAAGTAAACGGAAAAAAATAAAGGCACAAAAGAAGGAATGTAATTTAAAGACATCAGCGACAAAACCTCGTTAAATACAACGATGTGATGATGTAATGATCGCTCACTTTTTGGTTGTACGTATTTTTAATACAAACATAAATATCATTAAAAGTGTGACTGAATGACTCGTGAAAATCAGTAGCTGTGCATGTGAAAAAACGGGTTGTGGCAAATACAATCCTGCCTATGTGAGCCTGTAACGGAAAAAAAGAGGCATAAAAGATATATGTATTGGCACGGGTTCGAACTGGCGCCATTCTGATTGTCAGCATGACACTCCAACCAACCGAGCAATTTCGTTTTCGTTTTCGAGTGCTATTCATTGAAGCAATGTGTAATAAAAAACAGCCAAAAAGCTTTTTGCAAAAAAAAAAAAAAAAAGACCGTGCGTCTATGTTTTGTCATTAGCCAGCTGATACGCTTTAAAATTATTTGTAAAACATGGAATTTCATTAAGGAATGAGGAAGATCTCGCGTAGCGATTGAAACAAACATTCTAGAGAAATAATATATTAAATTGAAAATAAATGTTTTTATTTTTGAAAATTAATACAATTTCCCATAGCAGGCTGCTTTAACCGCTACGGCTTAAAGGCCAGCAAATGTTTCTCTTGTAATCGAACACTTAAAATTCAAAACCGAAACCAGTTTAACTGAATGCGTTTTTTATGTGTAATTTTTCGGACGTAGAAAAATTGCAATTTTTTTTCCCGCCGAAAGCAGAGGATAAGAAAAGGATTTCTTATTTTTGAAATTGATAACATATTTAATGTTTTTTTCATCGTATTCGAATAAATAGTTAAAGGTTTACTGGGTGAGACTTGTAATTTCAATTTGGTATAGTAGTGTTTTATTTATACAAAAGGTCGAACACTGCTAAGAGCAAAAACTACATTTCAGCATACAATGAAGAGTTTTTCTGCGCAAAAAGGATTCCCTTGAGGTCTGAATTTTTAATCTAATATTTTTTTATGCTTACATTATATTCAGTAATCTGAACGGAGTTAAAGCTTTAAAAAAAAGAAAGAACACCATTTGATTAATAGTCAATTCATCTGAATAATAACTGTAGCTTGCATAAAAGAGTTGAAATGCCAAGGAGCATTCCCGTCGCATTTATGTTATTGCCTTAAGTGTGTTATCTCTTGTAATGAGTTTTGTGAGGCTCTGAAAAGTTGAGCTCCGAATCTGACAATGTTTACCTCTGTTTCAGTAAATAGGGAGCGGTAATTGGTGCTAAATTGAGTTGAGAAACTTTCTTAGTAGTTTTTAAAAATATTCTAACTAAAATCCGAGCCAATAACACGTCTATTTTTCACTAAACTCCCCTAAAACAGGTCAACATAGTCAAGGTGACAGCTCAACTAACCAGAGCTGCACTCTACATATAATGCAAAATTTTAATCTGTAATGCGTAATACTGATCTAAATTAGCTATGGCGGACCCGAAGTTCAGCTAATTTATAGCCGAACGCTCTACCAAAAAAAAAAAAACTTATCAATGAAACCGAACAACTAAGCCCAGTGCTTTTAAGCTTTATTTAAAAAGAAAAAAAGTTTAATTATGATTTTTTTTTGCCGAAAGCGGTGCAAAAAATTGGAAATTTTATTAGAATTTTGAATAAAAAAAAGAAAGGAAAATCTGCATAAGAACTACAGGCCACATCAAGGTTATGCAAAAGCAAGGGGCGTATCCGAAAATGATTTTTCGACCGTAGGTCTGATTTTTGTCATTAGCCAGTTCGATAAGCTTTAAAATGAGGGGTAAATCAAAGAAATTGATCAAGAATTGAGGAAGGTCTCGCGTAGGAACAAAAAACAGGCTACAGAAATAAAATATAAGGATCTCGCATACCGACAGAAAAATAATCCACAGAAGTAGTATATAAGATAAGATATTGAAGAGAAGTGTTTTTGTTTTTGAAAATTTATACAATTTGTTATCGCAGGTTGCTTGAATCGTTATGACTTAGATGGCAGTACGTGTTCATCATTTAAACGATCGGTTAAAATACAAAATCAGTTGAACTATGTTCGTTTTTTAAGCGCAGCTTTTTTGAATGTTGTAAAAATGTGACTGGCTATTTGTTTTTTGCGGAAAGAAGAAAAAAAAGGATATTTTACCCATCAAGTTGTTAGTAATTCTAATGTTTTCTTCGTATTCTAATAAATATTCATAGGTTAACTAAATGAAAAGCGTAATTTCAATTTGGGGTAGTATTATTATTTTTTTTTTGTCCAAAGAGTCAAAAACTGTCATTAGAAGATCTACATTTTAGTATACGATTTTTATCTGAACAAAAATTATTCCATTGTAGTCTGAAATCGTAAACCTGATACTTATATTTTCGTTTACATCATGCTTTATTTTTCTGACCGGAACTAAAGCTTTAAAAACAAAACAAAAACCTTGTAATTAAGAATCAATTGAGCTACAGGTTACATCAACTTATTCTAATAGCAAGGAACGTTCCTACCTCATTTATTTTATTCCCTCACTTAGGTTACTTATTATTTGTAAGTGTCCATGTAATGCATGATATTTGTCTTATTTTTCGATGCAGATCATCCGGGACGGGCTCGAACACTCGTTCTTCTGGTTACCAGTCGAACGCTCTGCCAATCAAGCTATTCTGCTCTGCCGATCACGGAGCAAGTTAAACTTATAAATTTATCCGAAAACCTCAGTCCGGTGCTTTAAAACAGGTTTTTTTAACGGAAAAAATAATTTTTAGACTTTGGGTCTATTTTACGTCAGTAGCCTAAACGATAAGCTTTAAAATGAGGGGTAAATCAAAGAAATCGATCGAGAATTGAGGAAGATCTCGCGTAGAAACAAAAAACAGGCTACAGAAATAATATATAAGGATACTGAAGAAACATTTTTTTATTCTTGAAAATTTTTACAATTTGTTACCGCAGGCTGCTTGAACCGTTATAACTTAGATGGCAGCACGTATTCATCAGTTAACAGCACGGTTAGAATACAAAATAAATTGAACTATGCTCCTTTTTAAGCGTAGCTTTTCGAATGTAATAAAAATGTGATAAACTATTTGTTTTTTTGCAAAAAGAAGAAAAAATATATATTTTATCCTTCAAATTGAGGTAATATTTTTTTTATTTGTACAAAGAGTCAAAAACTCATTAGAAGAATATATATTTTAATATACGATTTATTATTTTTTCTGAACAAAAAACAATTCTATTGTAGTCTGAAATCTTAAACCTGTTATTTATATTTTCGCTTACATTATGCTTTACTTTTCTTACCAGAGCCAAAGCTTAAAAAAAAAAAAAAAAAAAACAACGTACAATTCAGAAGTAATTTAGCACAAGCTTTCTTATCAGCAAGGATCGTTTCCTTCTCATTTATTCTATTCCTTCATAGTTGTTATTCACTTAATTAAGTGTTCATGTAATGCGCGATATTTCTCTAATTTTTTGTTGCAGATTGTCCGGACGTGGGCCCGAACACGCATTCTCCTGGTTACGAAGAGAACGCTCTGCCGATCAAGCTATTCAGCTCTGTCGGTCATCGCGCAAATTAAAGTTATAAGTTTAAGCGAAAACCTCATTCTGGTTCTTTAAAACAGGTTTTTCGGCTGAAAAAAACAATTTTTAGACCGTGGGTCTATTTTTCGTCAGTTGCCAGCACCATAAGCTTTAAAATAAGGCGTAAATCAAAGAAATCGATCAAGAATTGAGGAAAATCTGGCGTAGAAACCAAAAACAGGCTACTGAAATAATATATAAGGATTTCGGAATATTTAAATCCGTTCAAGAGAGAAAGTTTTAGTTTAAACTGCAAAAGCAAATTCAAATTGTCAGTAACTGATTTAATAATTTTCAAATTTGATAAATTTGTGAAACTTAAAATTTTCGAAATTTTGTTTAACTTTAGCAGCATATTTGAAATTCAAACCCAGAAGGCTCAAGTTACAAAATGGCAATTTTACAGGTGATAGGAAAAACTTGTCTCTGGAGCAGAGGTTCTGAATTTGCTTGATTAGTGGAATCCTTTTTAACATCTTCTGTTTTCGCGGAATCCCTGTTTTTTCGTAAATCGTCTAGTTTGAATGATTTCGAAATGGTTTACTTGCAATAAAATCGGAAAGAATTTCAAATTATGTTTATAGGCTGATAAACGTAACTTTAAGAATTAACACTTCAAATTATTTGAAACAGACTGTCCAAACAAAATTTTAATGAGATGCTATTTATTTTACAATCGTAGATTTATCCGATACTCATATTTTTAGAATGCATGATATCTGAAATCTCATGTCAGGTTCAGCACCATATCTGTTGCGGTATATTTTTTTGTTGATACATAAGTAGACAACCTCGTTTTACACATGTATGTAGTTTTAAATGGCAAAAGCGAAAACAACGCTTTTCGTGACGATTGAGAACATTTATCTTTTTCAGATCATCACCAGAATTTCAAAAATCACATTGATTTAAGTGTATCTTGCAAATATGAATCGGATGTCGTTTCGTGTTTCGATAAAAGTTTTATATCCTTTTACTTTCATATATTCTGTTTCTCTGCTGTTTATTAGGAAATACTCATAAAAAGTTTGCCAGAAACCCTAATTTTATCGATTTTTTAAGTTATTAATTTGAGGTAAAAGAAACGGAACCCTTGAGGGAACTTCATGGAACTCTAGGGTTCGGGGAACACAATTTAAGAAACGCTGCTCTGGAGCATGCAAAGGATAGGACGCGCGCTCTGTTAACCCTGGTAACAAATTGAAAAGGATTTCTTTTTAAGAACTACGTTCACATAGCTCAATACGAAATAGGCTTTTTTACATACAATATACTAATACAGGTTAAATCGCAATTTTTGGACTTACGTCAGTCTGTCTCTAAGGTACAGATATAACATGGTGAAATTCTGAATTTCAAATATTTATTTTGAATTGGATATATTATACACAACTTAGGAAATATATATATTTTTAATACGATATTTCTTACAAGTATCTATGCTTTCATATAGCAATACACCTTTTACTATTTAAAAATAATCCGCCTTTTTGTCTTCCTAAAAAAATATATCCGTCAAATGAGAAAGTAACTTCGTAAATATGTCGACATAAAAATCCAGTCAAATCATTGTATCTTATTCCATTAAACAAAACTTCGCTGATGAATCATTCAAAAGTGAGATTTTAACTTTTTTTTTTGGAATGAACTTAATAACACGTTAATATGCATTTTACAAAAGTAAGTTTCCTTGAAAGTACTTTTCAGTTTAATTAAGAACAAAATCTGGGTGTAAAAGATGGACTAGGAACGTTCAAAAACAATAAATTAAACAAACAAACCAACGACGCAAAACAAAATGATCTTTAACAGAATATTAACATCATAAATAAGTGTTGCTGACTTTTTACAGGAAACAAACTTTTAAAGTAGGTGAAATCGCACACATAGAATTTCTGTTACAACTCAAAACCATAACATTTTAAGACAAAGACAGGGAAAAGAAATAAGTTTTGTGAAAATATTTAGTTCAATAATACACTAGTCATGAACATTTGCATTCATGATGTTCCTAAAACAAACGTTTTTCTTTTATTTGTAACTCATGGTTTTGTGAACATCCCAAAACATTTGAAATTTTAACTTTTAGAATTTTGTCAATATTCTTCTAGGTGAGCAAATGATTTTACAACTTTGTGAAAAAAAGCAGATGCATATGAAAATGAAGAAAATCACATCACTAAATTACAACTAGCCGCAACGCATAAACCATCAATTAAAAACATGAACTCCTTCCGACATTCAATAGTCAATTTAGTGTTCAGGAATACTGTCAGTTTCTATTGAGAAATCAATGGTTTTTGGTGGCAGAATGTTTGGAGAATGATATCAAATGTTTAATCACACGGAGGTATACTCAGAAAGCTGCAGTTACTGACTACCCAAAACATTCAATAACTTAAAAAACACAGTCGTATACCAATGAGCCATGTGATTGCTCAACTACCACATTCAAAACCGTCTCTGTCACATCATTAATTTCAGAGTTGGAATGGTGCAAGTAATCTTAACTGAGAAGAAACTTTTTAAAACTGTTAAAATATATTGAAATTGATGTGAAAAAGTAGATGCATAAGGAAACAAAAATATATCCCTGAATTACAATTACCCGCAGTTAACAAATCATCAATATCAAACAAATAGATCTTGCAGGAATGCTGTCAATTTTCATTGGAAAACAATTGCTTTCTCATGGCAAAATGTTTAGAGATTGACTCTCAAAGGTCGATCACAAAAGTATACCCAGACAACATACACAACTCGCAGCCACCATGTGGTTGTTTAATCAACTATTAAAAAGAATATAAAGCAAAACGATCTCTACCGAAGCAGTATCTTCATAACTAGAATACTGCCAATTCTCCTTACTGAAAAGAAACCTTTAAACTAGGAAAAATGTTTAGAGAGTCATAAGAAAAGGCGGATGCAGAGGAAAATGAACAAAAATTAACCACCAAATTACTATACCCCCCCCCCCCTCTCAAAAGTCATCAGTCAATAACACTCTACAAGATATTTACTAGACAATTCATTTTACGGGAATGCTGTCAGTTTCCATTGGAACACAAATGCATTCTCGTGGCGCAATTTTTAAGAATGTTTAGACAATGATTCTAAAAGGCTGGCTGATCACGAAGGTATACTCAGACAACATACACAACTCGCAACCATCATGTGCTTATTTAATGAATTATTCAAAATAATATAAAGCAAAATGATCTCTACCAGAGTATTAGCTTCAGAACTAGAGCACTGCCTAACCTTTAAACTTGGAAAAACGTTTAGAGACTGATAAGAAAAGGCAGATGCAGAAGAAAACGAACACAAACATACCACCAAATTACGATAACCCCCTCTCAAAAATCATTAGTCAACAACACTCTACAAGACACTTACTAGACAATTCATTTTACGGGAATGCTGTCAATTTCCTTTGGAAAACAAATGCATTCTCGTGGCAAAATGTTTAGAGAATGATTCCAAAAGGCTGGCTGATCACGAAGGTATACTCAGACAACACAAACAACTCTCAAAGCTGCAATTACCGGCAGCCCACAACCCTCCTCACACGAAACATCATTAGGGGTAAACTCATGACATCCATTCCTCGTCCCTTTTCCGGGAGAAGACCCTTTAGGTGACACACATAGAACAGAAGCCGAAAACCACATTTACCATACTCCCCCCCCCCCCCTGTAGCCCCCTGAACCAAGGAGGATTGTAAAGCGTAAAAGGGGGTTATGGAAAATGAAACGCCGACGGGTCTAGGGGTTAAGTGCGCTTTCCCTGCTTTTACACATTTCTCACACTTTTGCAGAGGGAAGAGGAGATCAAGAAATTCCATCCCCCGCACAAAGTTCCTCCCGAAAAGAAAAGCAGAGATGGAATTCGAGACGTTTAGAGCGGCGTTCCGATGTTGCTATTCGAAAGGGGAGGGATGTCTGAAGGGGTGACTTGTTCCGAAGAGGGATTCCGTATTCATTCGTCTTCGATTTAGACAGAACTGCAGTCTCACTTCCCTCGGAACTTTTAACGAGTTATAAGGCAAGCTCAAATTTCTGAGTGCAGAGGATATGTGTTTCATTCGAGCGGAAGCACGTAGGCAGCTTTGTACTCTCCAAGTCTTGATCTGGTATTTTGTGCAGGCATAAAATTTGGCACAAGGCTAAAGCTGATATTCCTCAATCTTGCATCAAAAAGACTAATCTTGTGCAATAAATCGATTGTTGAATACAAAATAATAGAGTTTACTGCCGTGCTAAGCGCAAAAGTGGTAACTGCAGTCGAGTTCAAAATGAGAAATTGCTATTCAAGATCCTGCGCATCCGTGTATTTGATTCAGATGCAACTTTTTCAGATTAAAAAAAATAATAATTTCCCATTGACAAATGACCATAAAACATTATATTTGGGTAAAATATGTGACGAAGAACCATCTGGTGACCGTAACTCAAGTATAAAAAGTGCAGATACGACTTTTGTGCTTAAAACGGCAGTTAAGTAGTTTCTCTTGTTAGGTTTGACGAAGGGGTGATTGCCAGAGCTGCGTAGAAGGAGGGAAAATGACCAGCTCCGAACCTCTCCAAATTTAAGAGCCTTCGACTCCGACTCCTGTACTCCAAAATCAGTCCAACTCCGACTCCGCAAGTACTAGCAGAGTTGCACTGTAAAAAAATTCAGAAACATTACTGACTATTTCCGTGTCACCTTTCGGGATTTCAATGGTTTTTATCCCCTTCCTGGAAATATCAAATATCATTCACAAAAAGTTTCCTGAATTGCTACAAGTTGCACAAATGCAGACTTCTCTCAGTTGTAAAAAATATTTTCGCTCCCAGTTTAAAGATTAATTGAGAGTATTTATAAGGTGTATCGGCTTCAGTTCGTTTATGGCTCGTCTATGCTGTTTAAACTCCCAAAGGGAGCGAATAAGTATGGACTTCGCAGCTTTGCCAGACTTGCAAGCAAGTGAGATGTTTGATACTTACTTGCAATTCTAGCTTAGCTTTGGCCATGCTTGCAGTACTGCTTTTGGCACTGTCTTGATAAATCAGGAAGGTGCCAAGCTGTAATATTATCCCTACCAGAGATGATTTTTAACTTCCAGTGACACGAAGGCTTTAAACGGGAAGATTTCTGGATTTTTCAGGAAAGTTACTGAATTTTAGCGGAAAACTTTCCTGGTTTTTGCGAGATATGTTACTGGCTGAAATTGGGCACATCAGCTGCCTATTATTTTCCAGGAATGTTTCTGAATCGTTTTTACAGTGTGCTTACTTGGAGACAAAATAACAGACTTCGACTCTCGGAATTTTAAACCTTCGACTACCAACTCCGATTCCTTTCCCCAGAAATTTGTTCGTTTTACAGCACTGGTGACTTCAGGGTCTGCATATTTTAGATATTTTTATTTGCATCGAAGGATGTTATTCGTATTTAACAAGTGTTTCGCTGACACTCCCTCGCTAAAAATGATGGCCGTTAAAAATACTGCATTAATATTTTTGAACCAGAAGAATCTATAGTTGTTTGCACTAAAAATATTTTTTTTTTTCATTATTGTTCTAAAATATTTTTTCTTGTATTCTCATCATTCAAAAGATTTTAAAATTTTATATACACCCTTTCTACGGATGCATAGGGCTAGGCAAATGAAAAATATATTCAATAATCATGCATAACGTAATTTATTAGAATAAAAATGCTTAAACCGCTTCATTCACCGACTTTTGGTAGAAGCATTCACAGCGATCTGTTCAGTAATTCCGTTTCCGAAAACGGGACATTTCAGTATATGCGGGAAAAACAGGACAGACTACTTGAAAACAGGGTTGTCCCGTTCAAAACGGGACGAATGGACAACTTACTCATGAATCCTGACTAAAGAAAACTAACGTGAATTAATAGATAGCGTAAATCATAAAAGTCAAAATGTCGTTAACTACTCAAAGTACACTGTAAAAACGATTCAGAAACGTTCCTGGAAAATAATAGGCAGCTGATGTGCCCAATTTCAGTCAGTAACATATCTTACAAAAACCAGGAACGTTTTCTGATAAAAGTCAGTAACCTTTCTGAAATGTTAAGAAATCTCCCCTATTAAAGCCAGTCGTGAATCCTTCTAAAAACATTAAATAGGTTTAATTTATTTGATTAGAACCTTCCTGAATTACCAAGAAAGCTCCAGAAGTATTAGAGCGACCACGGCCACGCTACGCGAAAATTGCAAGCAAGATCCAAGCATATTCCTTGACTGCAATTCCTGCCTCGCAAAGCTGTAGCTGTCCAGTGACTTATTTGCTCCCATTGGAAGCTAAGTCAATCCGAACGGCAATAAACAATCTAAAGCCGATACACTTAATAAACACGCTCCGTCAATATTTAAACTGGTAGCAAAAAATATTTTTCACATCAATGCAAGGTCTGCATTCGTGCATCTTTTAGGAATTCAGGAAACTTTTTTGCGAAGATACTTGATTTTTTGGGGAAATAGGTGAAAACCTCTGAAATCACGAAACGTTCCACGGAAATAACCAGTAACGTTTCGGAATTTTTTTACAGTGTATATCACCAGATAAAGTCGAACATATCCTTAGGAACAAATATCGCGGTTATTCTCACGATGATTAATAACACAACATCATCTAAAAATCCACTAAGATATCAGACGCTACATACTTATTTATTCAATGAGGTATTTCTTATATCATTTCTTTTGTAGAAACTCTTAGGCATTATTTTCATGTTTGTGAACATACTAGTAAGCCAACAATCACAAAGAAGTATAATATTTGAATTGACAGTATTTGCAAATGAAAATTAATTCATTAGGAATTGAGAACAGCACGTTTCTTTTCTTTTCTCTCTCTCTTTTCCTTTTCATTTATCGCCAGTGGACCCGCACGGCTTTGCCCATAGTAGGAAATTAAAAGGTCTTTTGGTTCGCATGTATATTTACAAATAATGAATGATGATTTTCTCGCCAATTTGCTCGCCCTTGTTATGGAAATTTGCTCGTCCACGTCATAATAATTTACTCGTCCACGTTACGATAATTTGCTCGGTAAAATGTTTTTAAATTTGGAACAGAAAAAGAACGAAATTGAATTTTCGAAAAATCGCTTCGACGTGCACATCCCCATGCTACAAACTAAATTTGTGCAGAATTCCAAGAAAATCGGCCGAACGGCCTAGGCGTTATGCGCGTCACAGACATCCAGACATCTGGAAATTCAGCTTTATTATTAGTAAAGATAAAGATAAAGAAGATTTGACTCCCAATTTCAACTCCCTTTTCCGTAAAATCTGTTCGACTCTCATTCGGTAGCCATGTTTTTAATGGCCTAGCTTTGAATTATATAAAAAAAAATCTGTATGAAGAAAGCAAAGAAGAAAAAGTAATTGGGCAAATGATTTTGGCAACAACTAATTTGAAAACGACATTGTAAATAACAGGCATACAGCGAGTGTCTACAAAATACATGATTCCCCTATTGGATTCTTCCATCAGTCACACAACATTATTCTCTACTCTCATCACATTTATATTTAGGCTTTCGAATTTGGATCAAAAAGAGCCTTTCTCTTCCGGTGCTCGAAAAATGATTCATGGAGAGGCAAGAGCTTGATGTATTATCCCCGTCTCCATAAAAGCTTTTTGTTTTCCATAGCAGACAGTAAAAAATATAGGCCATCAACTCCTCGCCGCCGAATACAAAATCAGTGGCGGGGCATTTATTGCCAGTGGCGTGTGCATCTGACGCGGTCAGGCGCTTTGATCAATATAAAGGAAAAAGGAAGCAAAGATCTTTCTTTTCCACTCCTTCCGTGTTCGTCAAAGGTGGAACTGGACTGTCCATCTGTCTGCTTTTGTACCATCCTTTTTCGTTTCCCGAGATATTCGTCATTTGAAGGTTTGCCAGTTGAGGCAGAACTCCATTATCGCCAACAGAGTGCCAGGACTGGCTTATTCGAGCTCTCGCTGACTTACATTGACAAGAAAAATCTTCTTCACCACATTTTATGTGCTTAAAAGGAAAAGTTTCTTTCAATCTTCTGTTGTTGAGATCTTTTGAAACTTTGGAACTTAAACTGTCACAAATTAACAGTAGCGAAAAAACTTCAAATCATATTTGTAAGTTTGGGCACATAAAATATGAGATATACTTTATGTTGTTGATTTATTTATTTATTTTTTTAATTTTTTTTTTAAACCGTGCCGTATTTATTTTTGTAGACGATTTTTATTATGTTTTCAAGTAACTGATTTGATAAGCACTCTACAACTCTGATTTATATAACTAACATAACAAAAACACTATCAGCTTTAGAATTATTTTCAACTTGTGGTTTGGCGGAAAAGAATTCAACATTTCAAGGGAAACTTACTTTTTTTTCGGGGGGGGGGGGTTATCGCGATTTTCGTCCATACAGAGCAATGCTAAATGTTTTTCCAATTGCTGATAATTATGGAGGAATCAGATACTGCATTAGATAACTTGTTCTTTTTTTACAATCCAAGACGTGACATCCAGTAAAAAAAAAAAAAATGTAAGTACATCATTATACTTGTTTTAATAAGTTATTCTTCGGGTAACTTTAATCCACAGTTTATCTACTTTTGACTACAAACTTACAAATTAATGTTGTTATTACACTAATTAGCAAGAAACTTAAACCTCCGAATTAGCATAAGACTAATAAAAAATTAAGAAACAACGGCAGCATCGATCGATACAAAAAATCACGAATATATCGATACCAGGATCGACTGTCAATTCTCTGGAGTTCGGAAGAAGTTCGACTGGCATACAGACATACATAGATAGATAGATGCACTCGAATTTTAATCATATTACATTATAGCAAAAACGCTTAAAAAGAAAATTATTCACCTAGTTCAAATATTATCCGCAAACTTAGGGTAATCTTAACCACGGGAGAAATATGACGCAAATAAATAACAATATTATTAATAATAATACTAATAATAAATAATATAAAAATAAATGAAAAGCAACTTAGAACCAGAAACTCATAACTTCTAATACTCTTGTATTTCATAGTATCACAAGGTCTCTTTAATTTATTTATTGCAAAGAATATTACTAGTATGTAGGAAAAGAAAGATTTCAACTATATCATACTAGTATTCAAGAGGAGCTTAGAAACAGTGAGTTTAAAATTTTTGAATAATACAATTAGCACTGTGCAGTGTAACTAACCTTTTTTTAGAAAACAGAAAGTAGAAAACGGATATTATGATCTTCCCAGCAGAGCGTCTTCCTCAATTTCATTTGAAGCAAAACATGATGAAGTGGCAAAACATGAAACTACACGGTGCAATAAGTGTCCAAGCGATTGTAATTTATTTAAGTCATGTTTTGCATTTTGTGTAAAAATTCAGAGATTGGGCAAAAGAGAGAGAGAGGGGGATAATATGGATCTATGTCTTTCCAATACATGTAGATATCTAGGCCCACTCTGCACAAGCTTACATTAATTGACAGGGCTTGTGAACCTGGATAACAATTTATATTATTACAGCAATTCAGTGACCAAGTATATGTTAGTTTTCAGGAAATATTGAGCGAGCAGCAATTCCAGCAAATCAAGAATTCAAAAAGTGGTATTTTTGAGAGTATTTTGTTTTTCCTTTAGGTGTGGCTAAAGTCTTGATAATTACATGTCAGTGTTCTACGGCGGCTAATTTATGTCGCATAATTAGACTTAATAACTCCTCTACAGACATCTATTCTGCCGTGCTAAGCACATAAGTGGTATCTGCAATCGAGCTGAGAAATTGCTTTTAAAAGTTTCACACCTATTTTATGTAGTTCCCGCTGCCTTACTTAATTTCTTAATGAAATTAAATGGCAAAACGGGTTTAGTTTTTCATCAAATTGGTGCTTTGAACATTCTTCCACTACATAGTGTGTATCTTATAACTTTAAGCTTGACCTTGACAATGGCTTTTTGGAGTAGTGATTAACTATGATTGAGTTAGGTTTCTTTTGTAGTAATTTTAAGAAATTATCCTAAATCAATTCCGCACTCTACAATACGTCCTTTTTCACTGAACTCCCCTAACAGAAGTAAACCTTTTCAAGGTTCAACTGCAATTTAGCAGAGATACACAATACTTTAATTCAATTTCCACGAACCCAGATAAAACGTCACTAACGTAACATACTATTTTATGTCAGTGACGCTAAATTGATATTTGGGTTTCTCTTGACCGACAAACACGTGTATCCAATATATTTTGCAAATTTTATGAATCTATGATCCATCCTCATTCATATAATAGTAAATGATCGAGCAATGCTCCTGACGTCATCAGCAATGAAACTCGCGCCACGGTATGATAGATTAATAATCAGTTTTAGTAATATTTCACGTGAATGGAAAGGTTTTATTGTGACAAGGCTGAAATGGATCCGATAAGTTAACTGTTTTTACTGGTAAGACTGTATCATTTCAGGGGAATAAAGAAACGGAAAAAAAGGTCAACAATAAACGCTATCTACTGGAGTTTAGAGTTCATCCACTGGAGTTAGGGTTAAAATTTCAACAATCAAAACATCAACAAACAGTAAACTGCTTCGTTCAAATGTAGAAGCAATTTTCACCCGTCATATCTTGAGGGGCGAATTTCTAGTCCTCAGAAAGATAAACGTTAACTTCTTCATTGCCCATCAGAGAGCGTTAGCGTTCGTTTTATCAGCACTAAATAATTACTCAGCACAATGACTCTGTTGCGGAAAAAAATATTTCCGACATGATAGAGGGGCGGGGACTAACGGTCGGACTGATGTAACGGTCAGGGGCACCCTGAACTTAAATTTTTAATCGCGCAGTAAATCTTCATTCGCCAAATGGAACTCCAAATTTTGCCGAATGATGACAGTTTTGCCGAATAGAACTCCAGATTCTGCCGAATGATGATAATTTTGCAGAATAATCAAACAAATTTTACCGAATAAGGAAATTTTTGAGAGGTCACGATGACTTCCCGTTACCTCCCATCGGGGTGCCCATGGTTAGGCTTGCCAGACTTCTGAAATATTCAACCGGGACACACTGGGCCACCCCCCTCCCCTGCTCCCCAGCATCGCGACTATTCAAAAGGGTACAAAGCCCTGGCTGGTTTTTAGGCTGTTTTATAGGGCAGTTCATTCTTCATGCTATGAATGGTTACTAATTATGAACCTGAAACAGGAGTACTTAGAAATGACAAAAGCTGATAAATTTCTTACATGTTAATGTTTACAAGTTATTTTAGTAAGAAGAATATTGAAAAATATTTCGATATACTTTATATTCTTATATCTTTCTTGGTTTTAATCTCGTTGTAAAAATCCTTACAAGCAAGTCCGATATTAATTTTACACATTAATGTTTAAATGAGAAAGTTTTTATCATAAATATTCCTTCGCAGTTATGGTCATCTATAATCAAATTTATCTTTTACCGGGACACGAAGTAAACTGTCCGGGACACCGGGATTTTGTCCAAAAACCGGGATTGTCCCAGTGAAACTGGGACGTCTGGCAAGCCTACCCATGGTAATTGTTCTTTAGTGAGACGAAACGCCTGTTTTCAATCTGTTCTCAAAAATACCTTTTTTTCTAGTTGTTTTTATTGGAGCATATCCAGTGTGTACAATTATTATTACACTCCTCCTGTTAATAGGCTCCTAATATTTCTATTGAAGGTAAAAGTGTTTCACTGAACGATCATTTACAAGATTAATTCATTAGCTTGAGCTGTTAAGTTAATATCAAAACCCATCTTTGCTCTACTTCTCCATTATTATTTCATTATCAATAGATTCATATCCATAGATCATCACCCATGCATACAATGTATCGAATATTTATATGATCTGAAGTATAATTCATAAAAGCATATTTATTTTTTACAGCGTTAAAAATGCTCCAGTAACTATGTCTGCCATATCACGCAAGACCGAACGCGTATTACTGGGAGAAGTTGTAGAATTCCAAAGCAGGTGGGAAAATTGGCTGGAAGCCAAATTCCGCTTCCGCCCCACTTGCTACACTTCTCGGGTGTGTGTAATGATTCCCGAGATCAGATTCGATGCAGAAAAATAATAACCAGCTGATTTTTATTTTTTATTTTTATTTGGGAGGCTGAAATGTGAGGATTGTAAAAAGATGTCAGATGGAAGAAAATTGATGTTGATGCATGGTCATTTTTAACTGGAGTATTAAACACTGTTACAATGCAGGTATTTTTCCCAGGATCGAATTAATTTGTAAAAACATTATTTCATAAAATAAGGGACCATGATGAAGTTACATTGAGTATAAAAGAAGAAAAAATCTATAAATGAACTATCTAGTGATTGCAATAAGTACGGACCAAAAATACAACTCCGGTTTTCGGTGTTTCTATTAACGTGATACGGGAGTATCAGTATTAGATATTTTTAATAATTTTGTATAAAAATGCTCTAATTATAAAAATATAAAAACATTTTGCAGGACTAAAATAAAAATGTAGACAGGAATATTACAATCAAAACAGGGAGCTCGGCCCCTTGCTCGCTTCGCTCGATAACCCCCGTTGCTTTGCTTATTATCTGCACTACCTGGAGTCCAAATAAACGAGTTACAGTCAAAACACATTAAAACCAACTCCAAGAGACCTTTAAAACCTATTCGACATGACCGAAGTTCATCTTATCCGAAAAACAACAAACACTAGGGACTAGGACTAGGATCAGAACTGCAGTTCGTTTTAAGTGTGTTCGAATTAACGAGGTTTGACAATCCTTTATTACAGACATCAACGAAAAAACTTTCGAGAAAGCCATACCAGTTAAACATATTAGAAAAAATGAATATTTTGAAGGCAAGCACAATGGGGTCGTTTCCAAAATTTAAAAAGTATTTTTTTCTGAAAGAGCATGCTTAAAAGCATAGGATCACTTTTAAATATAACCACTTTTAAAATTATTTGACTAAGTATAATAAAAAAAAAAAACAATTTAAATCGGAAAGTTTTCATTGTTTACGCTTCTGCCGGATGACATCACAAATGATGAAATGCCCTTCAGTGTTGCCATTCAAAATGCATAATATTTAATTTGCTTCTTTACTCACGTGTACTGGCAACGATATGGTTGATAGCAAGCGTAGAGCGCAATATTTGATTCTCTTGTTGATTATCATAACGTGGAAATGAGATAGAAAGATGCACCAAAGAGCATCATTTGTGAAGTTATCAAAACCACGCCTTGTTTGAAAAATCGGACATTTTAAAAAATTAATTAAAAAATAACTGTTGGGAAAATGAAAATATTTTCCGGTTCCATGTTTTTTTTTTTGCTTATTCTATCAATTCAGTGACTAAAAGTAGTACTTTTGACCGAAGGAAACAACTCCATTTGTGCCATGAAACGACAAACGATTAATTCTTACTTACGCACGAAACTCGAATCACTTCTTTGAATGAAATGTATATTTTAATTAGCTAGGAACCCAACTAAATTTTAAATAATACCGAACTATAAATAGTAGAAAACAGTTTTCACACACACACACAGCTAGGAAAACTCTGGTCTAAATACATGATCAATAACAGCTTTCCCGAAAAATATTCTAATTATTAGGAATGAAAGCATGAATATAAAGTGTAAAAATGTGATATTATTTAGAAATATGGGTTTTTTAAAAACGTTAGACTTTGATTTTTTCTCTCGAAAAAAAGGTATTTTAATGAATCGAATTTCAACTACGAAAAACTAAGTCGATGAACGTCATTTTGAGAATAAGTATTCGAATTTTAAATAAGCGGAATGGCAAACTATAAACTTTAGTTATTGTATATAATCGGTTATCAAACACTAAAATTTTTAAAAATGAAAACGTAAAAATATTTATAAAAACTTAACTAAGATTGATTCCAAACAAGTTAATTTTTAATTCTAGACAAACTGATATTATGGTACCGATGTCATAATTTAAAAACAATATTGAAAAATAATTGTTTTGAAATGTATATAAATAAGTAGAATGCTTCGGTAAGAAAAGGAATGAAAATATGATTTTTGAAAACGGATAATAAGAACTGAATTACATCTTTAGTGAAAATTAAAATTTAAATATCCCTTTTTTGGGGAAAAAAACTTACAAATAACCATAAGAAACAACGTAATTAATACACAAACGTAACACACAATACACACACTGTAAAAACGATTCAGAAACGTTCCTAGAAAATAATGGGCAGCTGATGTTCTCAATTTCTGCCAGTAAAATATCTTGCAAAGTCCAGGAACGGTTTCCGCTAAAATTCAGTAACCTTCCTGATATTATCTTGGAATATTCCTGAACAATTCAGAAATCGTCCCTTTAATAGCCAGACGTGTCTTTGGAAAATTAGAGTAAACTTAGGAAAGTATAGTATAATAGCTTAGCATCTTTCCAAGAGCATTACTGCAAACATGGCCAAAGCTACGTCAGAATTGCAAATAAGTTATTTGTGCCGGCAGTATTTGTGCATTAATTAATGTTTCTTATGGTAAATTGTTGTACAATTGATTTCTCAAAACTTAGAAGTTTGTAAAGGAAAAATAGCTTTTAAATAAATGAATGAGAGGAAGAAAGTGAACTATTCAATAAAAAATAAAGATATTCAGTATGAGATCCTAATTTCGGAATCCAAAAATCCGGAAGACCCGAAAACCGGAACTTTCCTCCTAAAATATAATTTATTTATTTATTATTATTATTTATTTATTTTTTATTTATGTTGTGCTTTTGTCAGTTTTAAAATAATTTAAAAAAATGATACAGTATTTTACACTAGTTATATTGCTAAAATAAAATCAATTATCATATACGCAAAAAAAAAAAAAAAAAAAAAAACTTGTACAATTATGGAATGGATTCTTTTAAAACCATAGATTGTTAATTGAAAGATTGAAAATTGAGTATCTTTAGCTATTTCAAATATAAAACCTCACAACATTGGAAACAATGATAATTAATGATATTACACAGCACTCAAAATTGTATAGTTAAGAGCTGACGTGACCATTATAATTTAGATAGTAAAGGAGCTGTTAATGACTTTTGGAGAAAAATGAATACAAAGAATAGGAAGAAAATGTTTTGAAAAACAAATTAGAGTAAAATAATTGTAATATTGGAAGAAATATGAAAACTCTAAAAGAACTCAGTATCATTTCCAGTATTTTCAGAATAAACTAATCAGATATCTCGAACATAATTATTCGTATGAGTTCGAAATCTGCCAAATTGAAAAAATCTGGTTCTACATCGAGGGAAAAAAACTACATCAAACTTTGCAAATTGAAGTGGTCACGCATTGCATAATGATTAAAAAATATTAAAACACAACTTTTGCTCAAATATTCAGAAAACAGTTCGTTTTCGTAGTTCTAATTTTTTCCCCTTTCAAGCACTTTCATCATGGTTTTTTCCAAAATTAAAAAAGGAGAAAAACTAAATGTTGTCAAATTTATAATGTAATGTTTTTTCCTTTCAAACTACAATAAATCATATTAACCTGTAAAACTTGCATAAATAAAGAAAGAACATCACATACTTATGTGTAAATTTTTTACAAGTTCTTTCTTTATAACGGTAAGATCTTTTTTTTCCCCTTGGTAAAACAAAGGGAGTTTCAATACATTGTACAATTTGTGCTTGTAATCAACAACAAAAGCAAAGCTACTGTAATTAAATACGATTCAGGACCAATTTTGTGGAGAAAACTGCGTAGAAGAGAGAAATAACTAAAAATAAACAAAACACATCCAGTTACAGAAATATTGTAATTCTATTACTTGCACATCGCAACAATTTTCATAACACAACCACGGTTACCTTATCTTTCTCTTTTCAGCAATATTTCACACTCTAAGAACTTGATAAATATTAATTATTATTATTTTTTTTCAAAGAACAAATTTCATAAAATTTATTTTCAATGATTACTATTTTTTTTTTTTAAATCATTTTCATACAAACCTTTTTTTTTTTACTTCTCACAGCCAGATTTTCCTGTTTTTCTTTTGGGTAAAGCTTTATTTATGACTTCACGAGCATTTATAACTGAAAACTTTAATCACTTTCTTTCATTTTATTCATTCATTTGTCTCCTCAACATCACATATTTCGCTCGTTTTAATTACATAAGGTCTTTTAAAATACTTAATTTGTAAATTCATTACTATTGAATACTAACTGTATTTTGGTATATTTATAACCAATATACTTTTTGTGCTATCGTATCTTCTATACAAAGTAATCCTTGTTGCAATCATCTAACTTATAGATTATTACTACTCTAAATTAAACCAAACCGTTTGAAACAATCAAGGTTAAATATTTTAAATCATGCAGACTACCAATCTAATGGACTAAAGCCATTACTTGAAGTCAAAAGAATAGGTATCGTAATATTTTTTGCAAACAAGCAAGGTTATATATTTTTAAATAATGCAGACTACCAATCTAATAGACTAAAGTTATTATTTGAAGCCAAAAGAATAGGCATCCTAATATTTTCTCAATCGTTTAACCCAACAGCCGAAAAACAATATCGTTATCAACAAACTAGCTTTGTTTCGAGTGCAGACGATCATAAAACGACACCTCCGATTTCATTTTACGGAGAACCCCTCCAAACCAACGTTCTAAAAATGACGTCATTCGATGAGAAGTCGTTTAGAGGATCATGGGATCTCGTTTCGAACGACTGCAACTACTTCCAGCGGATTTCTTTTGGGTTCTTTTATGTTTTTAGGACAATTTTTTGTCTTATTTGTTCTTTTATACGAGTTCTTTTTTGGCAAGATGACAAAAGTTTGGAGACGCCAAAGAGTTCTGAGCCAGTTCTAAAATATATAAATAAAAAGAAGGAAAGGGGGAAGAGAATGAAAAAGAATTAAAAAAATTGGGTTGGCATGTAATGTACTGACAATAGACCGAAGAAAAGATGGCAGAACTAATTTTTTCCCTTTTGTGATATTCATTGTGAACCTTTTATAAGTCTTTAACGTGGATTATTGTTGATGGCTGTATAATATAATATCCGGTTTCTTATAATCTAAAGCTTCAGAAAGTTCAAGTTGACACTGAAATATAAAGTTTTTTTTTATATGGCTTTAAATTTATTCAAAAAGTAAACATGTTATGTTTAACGTAGTAAATACATGTTATATATATTAATACATTTTTGAAAAAAAAAATGTTTTAAATTAATGACACTAACTTCTCAAGTAATTCCATTTTACGTTTGTACTGAATTTTAAAGAAAATAAACAAATTTGTTTGAGAAAAAATTTGGATTCTGAAGAAACGAATACATTAAAGCACAATTCATTTGGCTTCAAAAAATAGAAAATTTTCAGAGAAGTTTATGAATAAAAATAACCTTTTCAAAGGCACGGAACGGCCATGTAAAGGAACGGACTCGTATGTGACCCGTTCCGTCACAGGCGTTTTATTCCATGTCGTTCAATTATTGTCTTAAAACTGACTAACTGCCAGATAGTTTCTCATAGTTCTTAAGTCAAATCTTAAATGTTGATATCAAAAATAAAATTTCTAGCTTGTATTACTTTACATTTATGAAATGAAATCTTGTGACAAAACTACATCTACTGTCTAGTTCCGTCCCATGAAATCGCCCTATTATTAATACAAACTAATGCTTCAAAAAATACTTATTGTGGTCAAAAAGTATACACAAGATTTCATAAAATAATTGTATGTCGCTTAATTAAAATTTTCGTATTATATTATTGTGCTGACTTAACCTCAGATCGTATATTATAGGATTAGCAATAAGTGGGTTCTTAATCCACAAATAATTTTTCTGCCGTTCATTAGGAAAGTAGTGTATAAAAGCATCACTCAAACCTTACTTTTATCGATTACAAAGTGACTAATTTTAGTGAAAAGAACGAACGCAAGTTTCAAACTCTAAGGAACCCTGGGGTTTCGCGGAACAACACTTTAAGAAACGCTATTCGAGAGTCAAAGACATCTTCCATGCATGCTCTGCGAACGCCAGCATCTCTGTTGTTGAAAAATAAGAAAATACCATAAAAAAAGTTATAAGAAAAAACTTCACCGCAAACAAGAACCATATTAGGGGACATATTTTCAGTATTTTTTAAAATAAGATACAATGAAACCCCGGTTTTACGTTTCTCAAAGGACTGGTTTAAAAAACGTAAAATACGGAAAAACTTTAAACACGGTAAATACGTTTAAAGCAAAAATCAAATAGAAAAATAACTACAGGTTGTAAAGATGAAAATTTCAAAAGGTATAATATCTATATTTTACGAAATTAACATTATAATACATATCATTTTAAGATCATTTTAACACATTTAGTTGCGAACTTTGGCGTTTAGTTTGAAAATATAGTCCGTGATTTTAGATGCTTTTTAGTCATTGAGTACAAACTCAATTAGCTTTAAAAAGAACAAAAGGAAAAATATTGCTTATTTTTAGATTGCTTATATTCTCTATCTTTTTTACTTTTTAGAAAAAACGTTAATTGCAGAAAATTCAATAAATACCAAAAGTTACGACCCGAGTTGAATTAACATTAATATTATACGAAAAAACCGAGACCCGGTGATTAAAATGTAAAATGAAGAGGAAACGCAGATTTGAAGGACATAAAATCGGAGTTTCACTATTATCTTTTTTCTGCCCTCAAGGTTTTTTGGTTAAACCATTCAAAACAATATCGTATTCGTACTACATATTTAATAGTCTGGCATGACAATCCTAATATTTTCAACAGAAAGAAAGAAAAAAACTAATACAAACCATGAAGAATAAAAAAAGGTTTCCCACTAATAAGTTAAAGCGCCTTTATGACAAGAAAAACGAAGGAAAACATTAATAAATCGAGTGAAATTTATTTAGAAAACAACATACTTTGACCCACAACGAAAAAACTATTACGCTCGACCACTGCCATCAATAACAAGCAAATCGAAAACATAAAATGGATGTTATAAACGTGAAAAAATAACAGCAAATAGATAGTACTAATTCAGCTGAAAGCATATCATGCACAAGAAAGGCAAGTCTTAATTTTCATGTTATAGAAGCCTCTTCGATTATCTTGAATTACGCGAAAAGAGAGCGCGAACTGGTAACTGTGAAATACGTAACTTCCAGCTTCGATTATAAATCCTCATTTGTGGCATCATCCGCAAGTTTTACCTTTTTATCTTCTTTAGCAGCAAAACAGATGACTTCGGGGTAAAAAGTATTTTTCTCAATGTAGTTTCGATATTTTTTGGTCATGAATAAATTAAGATTGTTTGATTTGTTTGCATTGCGTTTTTGTTTGGTTTTTAAACATTATTTGTGTTTGGAAATATGACTTTTCTGATGTTGGGGAATATTAATGGTGCAGCAAATTTTCTTTTATTTTTCCCATTAAGATTATGGGGAATAATGGTAAAAGTTACGCTATTTGCAGTAATTATTATCTATCAAAGAAAAGTTAATATTTGACGGATCTAAGAATACTTTTACTGTTACTATAAAATAATTTTCAATGGTTTGATGAAAATTCACCTCCTATCGAACAATTTAGTACTAAGTTTGTACATATGCAAACTGTGTGGAAAATGTAACAAAAATTCCTTCTATCTCTTAATGCAGTGGTGCCAATCTTTTTATGCTCTTATAATAAAAACACTATTGCGGCACAGAACCCATATACGTTTTCAAAATATTTCATTCTTTTTTAAATAATATATGAAAATATGGAACAGAAAATAAAATTACAAACCAATCATTGTTGTTATCATTACTTGAGCCTTATTTTTCAAAAAAACAATGTGTGACTATTTAGCTCCAAATTTGTGACATTATCATTTCTTGCACTTTTCGATTTGAAACATTGGACAAAACAACGAGTCATACAGATAAACTTCGCGGGCCATAGGTTGGGGACCACTTGTCGTTTTTAATGAATTTGTGCGCTACAAAAAAAAAAAAAAAAAGAGAGAGAGAGAGAGAGAAATGCTACACTCACTGCCCGCTGCGTTTGAGAACACGGCACAACAGGAAAAATGCCCGGATGATTTTACATATAAACGATCACTTTTCTGCACTGAAAAAAAAAATGATTTTTTGAATTACCGAAAAACGTGTCTCTAGCAGTGGTTTGAAGTAGCGCGCTACAAGTAGCGACGCTACTGTAGTAGCTACATTTTTTAGTAGTTTGTAGTGTAGCGCACTACTTTTTAAAAAAAGTAGTGTAGCGAGTAGTTCGATACAAAAAAAAGTAGTTTGTAGCGATTTCTGAAAACTACTTTTAAATATAGTTTCAAAAAAAAAAAAAAAAAAAGAGAAGAAAGGAACGGAGGTTTCAAACGAATCTGACTTGTGCAAATTTTACGCGAGTAAAATTTACACCAATCAGATTCGGAAGACTCTGAAAATTACGAGCTGACCTCAGATTGACGCCATTAGTTTGTTTAGCATCGAAATTTTCACATTTCCCCAATATTCACCTTATCGCTTAGAAAGAAAAGAATAAGAGATAACTGCCAATGTAGTACCGCGTTTCATGGGCGCCCATATGGAAGGCACGTTTCGGCTCAAGCCCCCCCCCCCCCCCCAGTCTGCTTTAGAATTTACCTCTTTCTTTTAGTACTTTTTTCTTCGCAAAAATGTAAAAACATTTCTTCTACAGCCATTAATGAAAAAGTTATTAAAAATGTTAATTTTTTTGATAATTCTAATCTGTAATGAAATCGGTTTCCATGTGAAAATATCTTTCTAAACCATGAGAAAAATATCTGATCCCCTCCCCCCCCCCTAAAACTTTGTATATGGGTGCCCATGCCGCGTTTGTGTTTTCTGGCAGCTGAGAATGTCTCGTGGATGAACATTTTAGATTTCAATGAGACTATTGTGCCAAAATATCCACCTAATATGGAAGCTACTGTAAATGTTATGGAAGACGATGATATTGAACTGCCTTTTTTTTGGCCGGCCAACAAATGTTACAGTATTATAGAAATATATGGTCACGGGAATTTTTCGTTTCTTGCAAATTTGCTCCTTTTTCAAAAAGCTTACGGTATCAATGTCACCTGCATATTACTGTCGAATTTCAACGCGAGGGATGCGTTCCAATGCTCCTATTAGCGTAGGTTGAAATTTCGCGTCGTGGAAAAGGGTATCTATACGATTTTTTATGAGTATACCAATCATTTTGAGACATTTAAAAACGTCCCTCAAACTGTTTTAACCCATTTCTTAACTTCCTATTACCGAATTTAAACATAGAGAATAGAGAAGTGAAATTTCACTGTATTTTTAAAAAAGCTGTGTTATTGAATAAAAATACTGTTAGGATGCAAAAAATCAGTGGGAGATAATGGCATAAAATGAAACGGTACGTATAGTATGTAGCAATAAAAAAATGCCACACTACAATAGTACTATAATAGATACCGTAATTATATTCTACACATTTTTTAGTTGTTCAAGCATATCGAAAATCTTTAGTTGTCAAAGATTAGTATTTTTCCTTCCATTTTCAAACTTTAGATAAACAGCTGCTTATGTGAACTTATGTTTCATCAAACTCATATTTAGAATGAAAAACATGCGGAGTGGCGATTTG
Source organism: Uloborus diversus (assembly GCF_026930045.1). Taxonomy (NCBI): domain Eukaryota; kingdom Metazoa; phylum Arthropoda; class Arachnida; order Araneae; family Uloboridae; genus Uloborus; species Uloborus diversus. The sequence continues at coordinate 57,799,448 of NC_072738.1, forward strand.
TAAATTAACAAAGCGATGTTCCGACTAGTGCGGTTGGAGAACTTCCGCTTTCAGTGATGCTAAAGGGAAAGTCCATTCACGAAACTAATATTCAGTTGCCAGTAAAGAAGGTGATACTTAGGCCCTGCGATTCCCATCCGAAATTTTTCGTGTTACGGGGTGAGGAATTCGCGTTAGTTCTAAATTCATTACTCGAGAAAAGATCGCTATAAAGGCATTTCGCGTAAATCGAATCCCGCTGTCGCGAGAGTTCACTGTAGTTTAAAATTGCACATTGAAGTAAAGTAAGCGTTCTTATTTATGCTTCATGTTTCAGATGTTTATTAATATTTGATTATAAATACTAGTACCGTTTGGGATATTTTCCCATTTCTTTATTTTTCTTTTTTAATGATTGAATGTTGATATATTAACATGATAAAAGTCAATTATTAAATATTTAAGTTTTTGAGGTCATTCGGTGAAATTGAAAAAATGCTCTTATTTCATTTTATGAGTGGCGTAAAAAAGGAGATGTTGTTTTAGTCCGGACTCTAGCTTGAAGCTCAAGATCAATTAATTAGTTCCTTCAAAAAAAAAAAAAAAAAAGAAAAGAAAAAGATACTATAAAAATAACTGATATAATGAAAATTAAAGTTTTTCTCTTTTGTTTAAAATATGTTTTTCATGATCTAAATCATTTATATATATATGTATGACTATATAAAATTTAAAACAAATTATGAACTGCATACAGGGGCGTGCACAGAAATTTTGGGGCCCGTCCATATCATTCACCCCTATATTTACCCCTAGATTTATTTAAACCGCTAGTTTTAAAAATATTGGGCCCCTTTCAGACTCGGGCCCGGGACACACACAAAAGTTGTCCCTTCTCCTCTCCTCCCCCCGTGCACGCCCCTGACTGCATCTATTTACACTTTCAAGTAGCCGAGTTGCACTTCTTGTCTTGAATGAAATATTCACTGTTAGGAAAGGATTAAAATTTTTAAGGTTGATTTCCTTCAACTTTTAAATCCTTTCTTGCAGCAAATATTCGTAAAAATCGTTAAAAATATTTGGAATGACAAATTGGCTCAGCAAACGACGGAAAGAATAAATAATTCTTGGTAATATTCTATGTTCAAATGATTCAATTTATTATTCTAAATCATTTTTTGAATCTTCGTTCAATCCTCAAACGGTATGCTTTTTATTTATTCATTTTTTTTTTAAAGTAGCTAAAAAGTAGCGAAGTAGCGACTACTTTTCAAAAGTAGTTTGTTGTTGTAGTTAACTACATTTGTAATAAAGTAGTTGTAGTTGTAGTTCGCTACAAATAAAATGTAGTTTTTCCAACCACTGGTCTCTAGTTCTCTGAAAATATGCGCGATTGAACGTTATATTTTCTTTTACTATATCTCTTAGTGGTTTAAATGTCAAACGACAAGACGCAAGTCTGTTTAGTATAACAAACGAAAAATAATAATCTTACAGAAAAAGAGTTTTGGCTGGCACAAATAGAAACGTGTTCTCGCAGAATTTGAATCAGTTCCAATTGTTTTTTGAGCGATAAAATACAAAACTGTATAAAAAATTACCAAACAAGTTTACTATTTTGCAAAATGATCGTTAGGCAGTTTAATCAAAGTTTAAAAAAATATGTTTGAATTCATTGTTTGATTCTGAGCAATAAGGGCGGTGATAATCAAGAAATTCTTTACTGTTTTTTTCCAATGGATTTTTGTGTACTTCTATCAAAACTTCACTTACAGTTCTTCCCGATATAACTTTTCTTGTTTTAGACTGAAGCACAAAGCTTAAAATAATTTTGACCCGGCAGAGTTGTAATAAAACTATGTACTCGCTTCGACAAAAATAGTTATTAATTAATTAAATGCTCTTGCAAAAGGATCATATCAAACGGAAAAAGGTCGACGACATGTACCTGCTGGTGAAAAATTACTAAAAGCAAAATGATAAGTATTGAAGGCATGTCCATTGACGAAATTATCAATCAACGAAACGTATCGATTAATTCATCTCAAGAAGCACTCCGCTTAGTAAAATGATCGCAGTTAAACAAAGTTTCAGCGAAACATTTAACGAATGAAATGTAACAGCTGATAAGGGGATCTACAGAAAATTGTAAAAGCTAATGAAGCTATCTTCAACAAAGACAATTTCGAAAGCAGTCTGCTTTCTGCTAGTAATACGAAGAAGTAGTTGGTGCAGCAATCTACGTCAAATAACATCAGCTGGTGATGATTACACATGATTTATCATTCAAGTATTTTTTTAAGAAATTTCCGTGTGCATACCGCAAAAGGAATCACTTCCTCAATACAAATTTTAAGACATAACTCAAAAAAAAAAAAAAAAAAAAAAAAAAAACAAGCAAATGCGCGGAAATAAAAGAAACAATTTACGTATTATGAAAAATGTCTCACGGAAGCATTTAAAGTTCATCGCGTAAGAAACAGTTAAAAACACATCAGTTGATGAAATAATCATACGTCAATGACATGAAATGTATGAACTGTCCGTCGTCCAATGTTAGTTCCTTCACGAAAACGTACGCCATCAAAATTAATATTTAACAAAAATCGAGACAACCAAGACAGCCAAGACTTTAGTGATGAGTAATTCAGTCATCTCAGTAAACTTAATGCGCTGTTTTAATGCGTTGTTTAATTTTTTAAAGACATTCTGTGTTATTTTTTAAAGTTACTCTTTGAATTCAATGCGTATCATTTCAAATAAATTTCGTTTTTATTGCAAGAAAAAAATATTCCTAGAATGCTGATAATAAACTCAGGGCCGTGACTAGACTTTTGTCTCGTGGAGGGCTTTAGAAAACACATTTCTCATGAAATCTACAATTTGAATAAAAGATTATTTCATTTGTATATTTTAATGTTTTAGAATTTATTACAATAAGTTATTTAAGTAAAATCGCATTAGAAGTAACAAATCTTAAATTCATTTTTTGACACTTATGAAATGTGTTAAATATAGGGTTTGGCACTTTCACACTTCAAATTTACAGAATTTTGTTGTTTTTGTTAACGTTAGGAGTTCAAAATTTATAAGAAAACGTTTTGTTGTTTTGTAAGAAATTGTTGTTTTCTTGTTTTGTAAGAAATTAAGTTCGCAATAACTACAATAAATACCGCAGATAAAACACTGAGTTTCTACAATTTTTCAATAATAAAAGTTTATTTCTCAAATACAATTGGAACTAATATTGAATAAAAATTGAAATAGAGTAATAATAATATTTTCAGCAAAAAACTCACAATGAAAAGGGGTTTCTTTTTGGGGGGGGGGTGAAACATTTCGGGGGGGGGGTTGAGCCCTAAAAACCCACCCCTTAAATACGGCCCTGAGCAGGGGCGTGAACAGAAATTTTGGGGACCAAAACAAATGACTTTTTTGGGCACCCTCCATATTGTTTACCCCTACATCCGTACATATATTTCACTCTCATTTTGAAATTCCCGGATCCCCTTCAGGCTCGGGCCCGTGCCTACAGGTGTCCTCCCCCCTCCGTGCCCACAGTGCATGCTCCTGAGAAAACTACACTGTTGAAGAAAACCAAGGTTTCTACGACATCAAATAAGGGTTCCACTCACCAAAAACAAATTAAGAAACGCTGCAGTCGAATGAAGGCCCGTATCCATTACTTATCGATTTCTTCGTAATTTGAGCCTTCCCAAGCGTGTTACGTATTGTTTCTTCTTGAAAAAGATAGTAGAATAATGGTGCTCGCCTAAAAATTCTTGAGCAGCAGAAATAATGAAGGCATCAAGTGTATCATAAACTACGATTAAAAAACAGAAAGCAACGCATCGACCCAGTTGTAGGGTTATCCAAGGGTTGGATGTGGAAAAATGGCCCAATAGCGAAATTCTCGCTTACGCCACATCTATTTTCCCCTTGTGGATAAAACATAAAGAGAAAGAACCGGAGAATGTCTCAAATGAAGATTTATGATCTGGAAGGGCAGTTGCGTATTTCACGGTAACATGGATGGTGCTGCCCTTTGCTCGTCATTCACCGTAATTGTACTACATCGACAAAGTGCACGCTGATCGGCATCTTGCATTTTGTTTTGCTTTTACTTCCATCGGATTTTCGGCCCTGGTGGCACAATTTGGCGATTTTCGGAGCCTGAAGCGATATTTATTTAGATTAATTTACGACCAGCTACTGTATTAGTCATTAACGAGATTTTTTTTTTTTTTATCGCTGTAAATTCCTTAGAGCAGGAATGAGTAAATGAAGGGAACATGTCTAATCATCAGATTAGCAAGAGTTGAGGTAAAGACCTCAAGTCACGTGACTCAACAACGTCGAATGGTTTACACGTTTTGCGTGAAACCAGCGAAAGAAACCTGATTTCTTTCATTGCTTTTCTTTAAAATCTATCATGTGACTTGGTGTCTTTGCTTCACAAATGAAAGTCTTCACACCCTCCATTTTATCTCTTCTCAATAGTAAACTCAAGAAGCACACAGTACAAAACTGCATGTATTATCCTAAAATTTTGACAACTGTTATTTTTTTAGTAAAAAAAATCACCCTAAAACCTAAAAACAATCAATTTTTCAGTTTCTATATATTCAAAATATTCAATTAAAAGTTGCTATCATCTGCTTAACAACAAGATCTAAGTAAAAAGGCAAAGTAAAAGTCTCAGTTTTATGTCCTGAAGTTTTCCGAGGATCAATATCAGTTATTTCTTTATCGTAAATGTGATCGATCATATTAGAAGAAAGTAGGTTAGAAATTGATGTTTGCTATTTACACATTGATGCAGATGCTTTTTTGAACAATCACGATTTTCATGATTTATCTTGTGTCTAAATATTACATTATACATTACGGGTCATATCAATAGAATTATGAATTTATTTATTTCTACGTGAATCAGTTCCTTAAGAAGATACTTTATTCCATCCTTTTTTGTGTATCTTTCCGACTCTATCTCGGTTGAGTAATAGTGATTTTCACTATCGCAGATTAATTTAATATTTTAGGTTTTATGACTGAAAGTCGAATTTTCCGTTCAGGTTCAGAATTTAAGTAATAATGATGATAATAACAACATTGGTTATTATTATTAGTAGTAGTAGTAGTATTTGTATGCCAGGTGTTTCTTTAAGTCGCACGAACATATATCAAAGCGAAAACAGGAGTTCAAACTTAGTACACATTTTGATGCCAAACAGTGAGCCATACTCAACAATGGAGGCAGTGTCTACTGTTCAATGAAATCATTAATGTTTCGCTTTTCCTGCAGACAGAAATTATTATTCTTTCTTCTTGAATTAATAGCTATAGCTTCTAGTTTGGATGCACCGTACGGAACTAAATAAGCAACAACCGCAGTCTTGCAATTGGCATTAGGAAACAAAAACTTTCAACCTACCAACAGAAATTAAAAACAAGAATAATTTTCGAAACACTTTATTTAAGCACCTCGCATACACAGCAATCCGTACCTCACAACTTTCGTCATTACTGGTCTCCTTATTACGAGCACAAAACAAGGAAACTAACACCATCTACCACCAAGTTTCCAACAGAAGTCAAAAACAAAGTTCTCAACATACATTTCTCGGAACACACCCTCTGTGCAGCCCCGTTCATTTAAAAGGGGCCGACGAATGGATACGATCACGTGATTGGGCAATTAGCGGCGTTCTCTTGTTCTCCAAGAACAAGAAAAGAATTCGGGAATAAATTGTTGCTGGAAGCCTACTTGGCTTGCACGCAATTGTTGGTGGAGGCACCACTCCCCCAAACTCGGCGATTCTCACTTTCGCAGAAAAGTTTTGATTCTGTGCATTTGGAGAGGGCTTTTAATGCTTTGTAGACGTGCATAGTTGTGGTATTTCTTACTAAGGGGTCATCTAAGAGCAACGAGCAACGATATTCAAGCACGAAAAACCGTTTCTGGGTTTTAGTCTAAAATAACTGAATTTATGTTTAGATCCTTACTAAATTTGACTTTACGATTCTTTTGCGAAATTTCAACGAACCTAAACTCTGGAAAGGTCTCAAGATATCTTAAAATTCAGTTTTGCCTCAAGAACATCTTTCTAATTTTTTAAAACATTTTGAACATGTTAGATTTGAACACACTCTGCCAAAGTTCCTGTCCTAAAATCATTTTATTTTTTGAAGTCGTGGGTGAGAAGAAAGAGATAACTAACAAAGTAAGTCAAACCACCTTTAAACATTCGTAAATTTTATACTTTTTCCTGTTTGAAATAAAATTTGAGATTACATTCCTCTGTATATACCTGATTATTTTGTAATGAAAACACTATTTTTGGGAAAAACTATGTGTTCATCAAGGTATTTCCTTTGAAATCTTATTTGAAAATACCCCACTCATTTTACATCACCCATGAGAGCGGAATTGGCGCTAAAAAATTTTGAAACAATTCATTTTTCAGCAAGAAGACAGACAAATAATCTCACTAATTGTGACTGGAAATGTGAAGATTATTAAAGAAATGTAAAAATAGAATCATTAGGTTGGGCTTGTTGGGTATCAAGTTCAAATGTTATAATATTCATTGAAAAATGAATGTTTTTGCACTTATTTCAACCCTAATCACTTGAACATCAATTGTTAAAAATTTAAACTGTGACCACTACTATAGTGCATTTCTAGCATAATATTTAAAAACACATCCTCTTCTGATCAAAGTCGTATTGGACGATGCAAAAACGCAGCCCCATGACAAAAACATATCATAAATAGTAAAAATCGAGACTGTGAATATTACTTTAGCAAATTTAGAGTGCAACGTCAAAAAGAAAAAAATCTCTCATGATAAGTGATTTTAATTAACATCATATTGAATCATGTTAGTAGACAGTCCATTTTAAAGGCATGTCATACGGAACTATGTTTTTATTATTATTATTATTATTTTTTTTTTTTTTTTGATTCAGCTAGGAGATTATTGGTTATTTTCACTATTTCGTCCTCAGAAATATACTGTCTCATATGTTTCAGTAAAACATCGATTATTTAGATCGGTTCCAGACATGGAACGTTTACGGCAAACTTCAGATAACATTGATTATTTGATTAAGGACACGGAATATTTTTTCCCAGATTTAGAATTAACGCCTACTTGAAAAGTTCCAGACATTAAAAGACTGCTCATTTCATTCGTTGCAGACGATAAAAGAGGAATACTTGATCCGATGCAGATATGCTAAAGCAATTTATTTCGAACAGTTCCAGACACGGAGGATTTGTTTTTAAAAATGAGTTTTTCTAAATTGATGCCAAAACATAGAACACGCTTGCAAATATTTATTTATTGAAACGGTGCAGTTAAATAAATAAAAAAAGAGTACATAATAGTACTTATTTCTTGATAATATAGAGTAAAAGCTTCTCGAGACCGAAGTCAAAAATATAAAATCTATATAAGTGTAATTTATATTCACATAAATTGTTTGAGATAGATCAAACAGGGTGTCCAAATAATGCTTGACACATTTTAAAAATTCATAGAAAACTCGCAAATTGTAGTATAAATATGCGACTTACACCATAATACTTCACAGGTTCAAGAATTTTTTACTATATCGTAAAAGAAAAAGGAGAAAAAGAAAAGGAAAAAAAAAGAAAAAGAGTAATAATATAAGCAATCACTGCATCGTCATTAATTAGTTTTAAAAATGAGTAAAAAGTTATTTTAAAAAATGTCTCGTGTAATACAGTTCTGATACTACACGGAGCAAATTAACCGCGTTATACGAGGGATGCATGTACAAACATAGATCAGAGGTACATGAAATGGTCACATTCAGAATATTTTCCTTCTTTTTCTGATTGATTTCACATGCACAGTAAAAAAACTCCAAAACGTTACTGTGTATTTCCGTGTATCCTTTCAAGATTTCAATGGTTTTTATCCACTTCTTGGAAATATTAAATATCATTGACAAAAAGTTTCCTGAATTTCTTCAAGTTGCACGAATGTAGACTTCTCTCTGTTGTAAAAAATATTTTTAGCTCCCAGTTTAAATATTAATTGAGAGTATTTATAAGGTGTATCGGTTACAGTTCGTTTACGGCTTGTCCATGCTAATTAAACTCCCTATGGGAGCGAATAAGTATGGACTACGTAGCTTTGCAAGAATTTCAAGCAAGTGAGATGCTTGATACTTACTTGAAATTCTAGCTTAGGTTTGGCCATGCTTGCAATACTGCTTTTGGCACTGTCTTTATAAATCAGGAAGGTGACAAGCTGTAATATTATCTCTACCCAAGATCACGTTGAACTTCCAGAAAAACAACGGCTTTAAACGGGAAGATTTCTGGACTTTTCAGGAAGGTTACTGAATTTTAGCGGAAAACTTTCCTGGTTTTTGCGAGATATGCTCCTGGCAGAAAATGGGCAGATCAGCTGCCTATTATTTTCCAAGAACGTTTCTGATTCGTTTTTACAGTGTGAAAAGACCCAAAATAATGTGCCGCTAGCTCATTATCAAAAATTGTACATTGCACAACAGAGAAAGTTGTGACTACGAACCAAAAGCAATACATATATGGTCCCCAAAGAGATGGCCTGCAACCTTTTCTCTTAGGTAAGACAATAAATGCGAGCGCGTGCGGCATCCCGACTTTGTTCTTAGAGCTCCAGACCAGTGAGGTATTGCTAATTAATCATTCAAGAAGGTTCGCACGTAAGACAGGGACGCATTTACATAAGACGAAACACAGTTCATATTTGCTTTTTTCTCTCTTTTGTCCCTCGGCTTTTCTGTCTTGTTTTAGAGCATGACATAAAAGATTTATTCGCTGCTTTTGAGTCATGTTTAAACACGGTTTCTGCGAGATGTTCAAAGTTATTTCTTGGCGAGTCAGAAAAAAAAAAAATAAATCATGGGAATATCAAGTTCTTGGTGAATGATGTTGGTTTTTGAAATTATGCATTGCTGCTCTTGTGATGAAGCGATGATTTAAAAAGTTATCGCAGACAACAAAGATGGAATTCATCAAATTAAAGTAAAAAGGAATGCGGGCAAACGCCATCACCAAATAACAACTTGAATGAAACAACAGTAGTGTTTCGATGTTTCGTCTCATAATTGCATTGAAAAACGAAACTGCGATCAATATGTATGCATCAAATGGTAGCTTTCATGAACCAGAACGACAAAATAGACATCCAAGGAGACTTTGCATAAAACTTTAAATATTTTAAATGTAAAAAAATACGAGAAAAGTACTCGTTGGGTATACGCTTAATCATATGGAAATGGAACGTTTACATTGCTTTATACGAACTACAAAGAAATTTTAGTTAAGTGTATGTAAGCGTAATAATTATCTCTCACAGTTTTCATTGTGATAACTTCCAAATCTAAAGCACAAATTTAATTTTGATTTAGGGATTGTCCGCAAATGATGTCACTCTTTGATGAGGTGAGGAGGGTTTGTGAAATTGTGACAACGGGGAAGGTGATAGCAAGAAGTGTGACATCACGTATTTTTTATTGCAATATGCTTATAAAATATAGCGTGAAGTGTGACAAGAGGGGGGATATCTGAAGTGTGACACTTTAGGAAAAATGAGAGGAGCGGGTCAAAAATGTTGGGAAAACTGTTATATCATTTATGGAGAGCCCCAAAGCACAATGCTAATTTTGATTTAGGGATTGTCCACAAATGATGCCACTTTTTGAGGAAAGGAGGAGGGTTTGTGAAATTGTGACAACGGGGAATGATAACAAGAAGTGTGACATCACGTATTTTTTATTGCAATAGGCTAATGATATATAACGAGACGTGTAACAAGGTGGGGGGGGGGGAGGAGAGCTGAAGTGTATCACTTCGTGAAAAATAGGAGGAGGGGTCAAAAATGTTGGGGAAAATGTTGCGGGTAATTTATGGAGATTCCCAAAGCACAATTTTAATTAACCCAATCTTAAATTGATAAAAATGTTCTTTTGTATTAACTAGTGCAACAAAAAATATTTCATAAATGAAAAAACCAAGATTGAAACTCAAACATTCACAGAGTAAATACAATTTAAATAACGACTTACCTAAACATCACACTTTGAGTGTTTAAAACACAAATCTCAAATGATAAAACATATCACTTACCTAAAAGAGAGAGAAAAATGAACATTAGGGTTCAGAATGAATAACGTTAATTTAATTTTCATTGATAAGATAATACATAATTATTTGACAGAAAATAAATGTAGGAGTCGTAATTCTACCTAATTTTGAGTGACTAAGTTTCGACCAGATACATGATCTTATTTAAACCTTCATATATTAAAGCTGATACAAAACTTAAATATTGACCAGTAATCCAACTCTGAGTATTAATTATCAACGCTTTAAGTTGTTTAACCTATTTTTTACACCCCTATCGTGTTTTATCGAATTGTCATTTGACGTCATAAGGCATTTGACGCAATGAAACTATGTCCATACAGTCGGAGAAATTTGATTGAAAATAAACATTTTTTGCAAACAATGGCACAGTTTGGCAACGTTCTTTATCCCCAAGAAATACCGTGTGCAAGCAGTGTGAAAAAGGTTTTTTTTCCTCTTTTATTGGGGGAAAAAAATACTTTACGAATAAAAACGTTAACAGACAGGTTATCAGTTCATATCGAAAGTAGTTTTTTTTTTGGTGGGGGGGGGGGGGGGGAGTTGTAAAAATTCAAATGGTGGCAGGTTTTACGTATCTTGCATTCTGCCAAATAAATATGAAATTAAAAAAAAAACTGTTCTTATTACAAATATTAGAGCCGCGTTTGAAGCTCTAACAGCAGCTCCAAATTTTAATAATTTTTATTCAAAACAATTTCATAGCACACACACAATACAGATGTTATTCAATTATTCATTACGCACAATTACCTCTGTTAAGTACATTCAGTTTACAAAAGTGCCAAGTAATTTTTCTTTAATTAACATAACCGAGCGTTTGTATTTAATTAATTTACTAATTTCACAAAAGTGTTTTGCCTAAGTTTACATTTTACGGTACCACTCTCAGAGCACAAGCAGCTTTTTCTTTTTAAGGTGTGATTTATTTAAACATATTAAAGGTGTTTTTAAGTATTTTTATACACAAAGACGTTTTAAGATGGAAAATTCAAAGTGTCCATCCAATTACGCATAAAACTTGCGAAAAGATAAAAAGCAGTCTTATTTAAACGCGTTGCGCCATTCTCATTATTTTCGAATTTAATTGCATCGAGTTATTGCAACATCAAAATGTAACTATTTTTTTATATTTATACATTTTATTTATCATATTCTATTTTTCTTATTCATTTATTGTGTCACTACTTTTCTAAATGAATATTATATTTCGTAAATGATACTAACAGCATTACATGTTTTTCAATTTAGGAATCCATCACCCATGGGGCTACGAACCCAAGAAACCTAGTCCAAAATATAAATAAATAAATAAACTAGCTGTTCGTTCACTAGAGGGGAGGGGACGTCAATAAATG